>NW_019735516.1:0-706 GCF_002891405.2 Cryptotermes secundus | reverse complement strand
AGAAAGAGCCGTCTCTTCTAAATCCACTACGGGAGCTTTCTAGAGTCATGTTACGTTGTTTTCGCAAGTTGCTGAACTTGGTGTTTTCTTTACGGTCCGGTTCGTATGTAGGTAATTATATCTTCCCAGATTTTCTTGTTTTTTTTTTCAGAACACGAAAGTTAGTTCAAAAATAGGATACATTTTCCTTTTCATTTATAAAATTGACCCTGGGAGTTTTGTACAGGTATCTTTCCTTCTACTTCAAAATGACTACAAACTACTATGTCCAAGGTGCTGAATCTTCCCGTAGAAACTAGTGGTCACCACCTAGGCTAAAATATATCTGCCTTCCAAGGAACATAAAATTCATTACCATGTTCACAGGAGTTTGTTATTGTTCTGCAGACTAAGAGATGCATATCCAGTTCACAACCTCCAGCTGTAATTCTCTGAAATGTGTTTCAGCAACTTTCTTACAAGTGTTTATTTCAGATATAACAATTCAACTTTAGTAAATGTCACAATGGGTTCATGGTTATTGTTTCAAAATAACAATGCATTCCAACATTTCCGTTAGTATTATGATATATGTATTTCGCCCTTGCGCATTCATGCTCAGTTATATATTATATCGTAGCTTTAATTGCCTGTATCATTTCTTATTTCGTGTAGCACAATTACAGTTAATTAAACTCCAGAAGTTGCACAATATTTAACGTTCAAA
>NW_019735515.1:0-947 GCF_002891405.2 Cryptotermes secundus | reverse complement strand
GCATGAAAGTGTCTGAGTGAACAGAAGTTAAGTTGCACTGCCACTCTTTAACAAATTAGAATATGAAATAAAATTATGCATTTGTAAGGCTGGACAGGCATCTAATTAATAGTTGATAGGCTCCTAAAATGAAATAACAATGAAGGCTGAGCTAAGAAATGATACTAAGAAAGGCTGCATGTGGCCCAGAAAAATCCCCAAAACAATGTATATAGATCTATATGTAGAGAAGGCCTCAAAAAGAATAGCAGAGAGTCAGTTCAATAGACATGTCCACCCTGATACCATGAGCAAATCCATATGAGTCATCTCCAAGGTTGCCACCCAAGATTCCTTGACAATGTAAACGATTGGCTTTTTGCCAGAAAATGGCCACTACTTCTGGATGTATGAAATGGTATTGGGCACACCACACTGTGTAGAAGCAGGAGTGTGAAAGCCTTGCAACAGCTACATATGTACATAAAATGTGTACAGACGTATGCAGTCACTTCATATTTTATGATACCTCACACTCTTGACGCGCGCGTGTACCACGTCTCAAAGCACTTCAAGACACACAGCGCAACATCACACTTTTTACAATAGAAAATGGTGCTCCTGCTTTTGTTATTTAGCGAACACACACGACGTCTTTATTTCCCATTGGTGGGCCAGTGCTGTGAATGTTTCACCTCCAGTCGACTCTGTTGGGCACCAGATGAACTTGGCCTCCCCCCAAGAAACGCCACTGGCCGTGATATTCGTCCCTGCGATTAAAGTATAATCTTGGGGGAGGGGGGTTTCCCGCAAAATCGAATAAATTATGTTGATTGGCAAAGTGACACACTCACCTATTAGTAATACTCGCACAATAGTGATGCAAAGTAATTATAATTTTAGTAAAAAAAAAGAGTGACAGCCTGACACTGATACCGAAAGTCACAGTGAGGAAGATGACTTTTACT
>NW_019735514.1:0-404 GCF_002891405.2 Cryptotermes secundus | reverse complement strand
GCCAGCAACGCAAAGCAAGCAAGCTAGCAATGCAAACTTGCAAATAACAAAGCAAAGCTAGCTTGCTAGCCAAGACAATCTAGCAAGCTAGGAACGCAAAGCTGACAAGCTAGCAACGCAAATTTCGCAAGCTAGCAACGCTAAGCTGGCAAACTTTCAACGCATATATAGCAAGCTAGCAAGCTAGCAACGCAAAGCTTACTATATAGCAACGCAAAGCTAGCAAGCTAGCAAAGCCAAGCTAGCAAGGTAGCAACGCAAATATATCAAGGTGGCAACGCACACTAGCAATTAATCAACTCAAGGTTAACAAGCTAGCAACGCAAAGCTAGCAAGCTAGCAACTGAAATCTAGCAAGATAGCAACGGAAATCTAGAAAGGTAGCAACGAAAAGCTGGCAAGCT
>NW_019735513.1:0-441 GCF_002891405.2 Cryptotermes secundus | reverse complement strand
TGCGTTGCTAGCTTGCCATCTTTGCGTTGCTAGCTTTCCAGCTTTTCGTTGTTAGCTTGCCAGCTTTTCGTTTCTAGCTTGCTGGCTTTGGTTTGCTACCTTCCTAGTTTGCGTTGCTAGCTTGCAGCTTTGCGTTGCTAGCTTGCAGCTTTGCGTTGCTAGCTTGCAAATTTGAGTTGTTAGCTTGCCAGTTTCGTTGTCAGCTTGCTATCTTTGTGTTACTATCTTGCTAGATTTGCGTGGTTAATTTGCTAGATTTGCGTTTCTACCTTGCTAGATTTCCCTTGCTAGCTTGCTAGCTTTGCGTTGCTAGCTTGATAGCTTTGCGTAGCTCGCTTGCTTTGCGTTGATAGCTAGCTAGATTGCTAAATATTCTTTGGTAGCTATCCAGCTTTGCTTTGCTAACTTGCAAGTTTGCGTTGGTACCTTGCCAGCTTTGCA
>NW_019735512.1:0-755 GCF_002891405.2 Cryptotermes secundus | reverse complement strand
CTAGCTTCCTAGCTTTGCGTTGTTACTTGCCAGTTTTGCGTTGATTGCTTGCCTGCTTTGTTTCACTAGCTTGCCAGTTTGCGTTGTTAGTTTGCCAGCTTTGTGATGCTAGTTTGCTAGATTTGCGTGGCTAGCTTGCTAGCTTTCCGTTGCTAGCTTGCTAGCTTTGCGTTGCTAGATTGCTAGTTTTGAGTTGCTTGCTTGCTTGCTTTGCGTTTCTTGCTTGATAGTTTCGTTGCTAGCTTGCTTGTTTGCAATACTAGCTTACTATTTTTGCGTTGCTAGCTTGGTAGCTTTGCGTTGTTAGCTTGGTAGTTTGCGTTGCTAGCTTGCTAACTTTGCGTTTTAGCTTATTTATTTGCGGTGTTGTTTGCTATCTTTGCGTTGCTATCTTGCTAGCTTTGCGTTGCTAGCTTGCTAGCTTTCCTTTCCTAGATTGCTAGATATGCGTTGTTAGCTTGCCAGATTTGGGTTGTAAGTTTGACAGCTTTGCGTTGCTAGCTTGCCAGCTTTGCGTCGCTAGCTTGCCAGTTTGCGTTGCTAGCTTTCCAGCTTTGCGTTGCTAGCTTGATAGATTTACGTTGATAGCTTGCNTGGCTAGCTTCCTTTGCTAGCTTGCTAGCTTTGCGTTGCTAGCTTGCTAGCTTTGCGTTGCTTGCTTGCTTGCTTTGCGTTTCTTGCTTGCTAGCTTTGCGCTGTTAGCCTGCTAACTTTGCGTTGCTAGCTTGATAGATTTGCGTTGCTATCTTGTCAGC
>NW_019735511.1:0-1092 GCF_002891405.2 Cryptotermes secundus | reverse complement strand
CAAAGGAAAGCTAGCAACGCAAAGCTGGTAAGCTAGCAACGCAAACCTGGCAAGCTCAAAACGCAAAGCTGGCTAGCTAGAAACGCAAAGCTGACAAGGTACCAACTCAAACTAGCAAGCTAGCAACGCTAAGATAGCAAGATAGCAAGGCATATCTAGAAAGCTAGCAAGCTAGCAACGCAAAGTTTGCAAGCTAGCAACGCAAATCAGGGAAGCTAGCAACGCAATTCTAGCAAGCTAGGAATTTAGCAACGCAAAACTAGCAAGCTAACAACCAAAAGCTACCAAGCTAGCATAACAAAACTAGCAAGCTAGCAACGCAAATCTAGTAAGATATCAACGCAGAGCTAGCAACGCATTTCTAGACATCTAGCAAGCTAGCAACACAAAGTTAACAAGCTAGCAACGCATATCTGGCAATCTACCAAGGTAGAAAGGAACGATAGGAAGCTAGCAACGCAAAGCTTGCAAGCTAGCAACACAAAGCTGTCAAGTTAGCAACGCAAAGCTGGCAAGCTAGCAACGCAAAGCTGGCCAGCTAGCAACGCAAAGCTGGCAAGCTAGCAACGCAGAGCTAGCAAGCTAGCAACGCATATCTAGCAAGCTAGAAAGCTAGCAACGCAAATATAAGAATCTAGAAAGGTAGAAACAAAAAAGTTTTCAAGCTATCAACGCAAGGCAAAGAAGCTTGCAAAGCAAAGCTAGCAAGCTAGCAAAGAAATTCTAGCCATTTAGAAACGGAAATATAGCAATCTAGCTGCGCAAAATTAGCAAGCTAACAACGCATATCTAGCAAGCTAGCAAGCTAGCAAAGGAAAGTTAGGAAGCTAGCAACGCAAAGCTATCAAGCTAGCAACGCAATGATGGCAAGCTAGCAAAGCAAACTTAGCAGCTAGCACGCACACCTGGCAAGCTAGAAACAAAAATCAGGCAAGCTAGCAACGCAAACTTGGCAAGCTAGCAAAGCAAATTTAGTCAAGCTAGCAACGTAAAGCTAGCAAGCTAGCAACGCATATATAGCAAGCTAGCAACCAAACCTGGCAAGAGAGCAAAGCAAATCCAGCAAGCTAGGAACTTAGCAACGCAAAGCTA
>NW_019735510.1:0-660 GCF_002891405.2 Cryptotermes secundus | reverse complement strand
GCCACCTTTTCGATGCTAGCTTGCCAGCTTTGCGTTGCTAGCTTGACAGCTTCGCAATGCTAGCTTGATGGCTTTGCTTTGCTACCTTGCCTTTTTTGAGTTGCTAGCTTGCGAGCGTTGCGATACTAGCTTGCTAGAATTGCGTGGCTAGCTTTCTAGCTTTGCGTTGCTATTTTGCTAGCTTTCCGTTGCTAGCTTACTAGCTTTGCGTTGCTAGCTTCCTAGCTTTTCGTTGCTAGATTGCTAGCTTTGCGTTACAAGCTTGCTAGCTTATTGTTGCTTGCTTGCTTCGCGTTTCTTGCTTGCTAGCTTTGCTTGCTAGCTTGTTAGGTTTGCGTTTCTAGCTTACTAGCTTTCCGTTCCTAGCTAGCTAGCACTGCGTTGCTAACTTGCTAGCTGTGTGTTGCTACCTTGCTAGCTTGGCGTTGATAGCTTGCTAGCTTTGAGTTGCTAGCTTACTAGATTGCTAGATATGCATTGCTAACTTGCTAGGTTTGCGTTCTAGCATGCTAGCATTTTGTTGCTATCTTGCCAGCCCCACGTTGCTATCTTGCAAACTGTGCGTTGTTAGCTTGCTTGCTTTGCGTTGCTTGATTGTTTGCTTTGCGGTTCTTGCTTGCTAGCTTTGCGTTGCTAGCTTGTTAGATTTGCGTTGCTAAC
>NW_019735509.1:555-745 GCF_002891405.2 Cryptotermes secundus | reverse complement strand
AGCAAGCAACGCAAAGCTGGAAAGCTAGCATTGTACAGCTAGCAACCTAGCAAATCACAGCTGTCTACATAGAAACGCAAAACTGGCAAGCTATAAACGCAAAGCTAGCATGATTGTTTGCAAGCAAGAAACGCAAAGCAAGCAAGCAACGTAAAGCTAGGAAGCTAGCAACGCTATGCTAGCAAGCGAG
>NW_019735509.1:0-431 GCF_002891405.2 Cryptotermes secundus | reverse complement strand
CAAGCTAGCAACGCAAAAATGGAAAGCTAGCAAAGTACAGCTGGCAAGCTAGCAACGCACAGCAGGCAAGATACAACGCAAAGCTAGCAACCTATCAACGCAAAGCTAACAACGCAAATCTAGCAATCTAGCAAGCTAGTAACTCAAAGCTAGCAAGCTATCAACGACAAGCTAGCAATGTAGCAAAAAATAGTTAGCAAGCTAGCAACGCATTACTAGCAAGTTAGCAACGGAAAGCTAGTAAGATATAAACGCAAAGCTAGCAAGCAATGATCGCAAAGCTTGCAAGCAAGCAACTCAAAGCTAGCAAACTAGTAACGAAATGCTAGCAAGCTATCAACGCAAAGCTAGCAAGATAGCAACGGAATCTAGCCAGCTAGAAACGTAAAAGTAGCAAGCTAGCCACGCAAATCTAGCAAGCCTCCAAAGCA
>NW_019735508.1:30351-59157 GCF_002891405.2 Cryptotermes secundus | reverse complement strand
TGCTTTGCGTTGCTAGGTTGCTAGCTTTGCCTTGCTATCTTGCTTTCTTTGCGTTTCTACCTTGCTGGATTTGGCTGGCTAGCTTGCTAGATTTGCGTTTCTAACTTGCTAGCTTTCCTTTGCTAGCTATCTAACGTTTTGTTGCTAACTTGATAGTTTGTTTGCTTGCTTGCTTGCTTGCTTTGCTTTTTTGCTTGCTAGTTTTCGTTCCTACCTTCCAAGCTTTGTGTTGCTAAATTGCTAGCTTTGTGTTTCTAGCTTGCTAGATTTGCGTTGCTAACTTGCTAGCTTGAAGTTGCTAGCTTGATAGCTTTGCTTTACTAGCTTGCTAGCTTTACGATGCTATCATGCTAGATTGCTCGATTTGCTTGCTGGCCTGCTAGCTTTACGTTCCAGTCTTGCTAGAATTGCGTTGCTATCTTGCTAGCTTTGAATTGCTAGCTTGTTAGATTTGCGTTGCTAGCTTGCTAGCTTTGCGTTCCTTGCTTGCTAGCATTGCGTTGCTAACTCCCTAACTTTGCGTTGCTAGTTTGTTAGCTTTACGTTGTTAGGTTGCTAGCTTGTTAGATTTTCGTTGATACCTGGCTAGCTTTGCGTTGCTAGTTTGCTAGTTTTGAGTTTGCTAGTTTGCTAGCTTTGCGTTCCTAGCTTGCTAGTTTTGAGTTGCTAGCTTGCTAGCTTTGCGTTTCTAGCATGCTAGCTTTCCGTTGCTAGCTTGCTAGCTTGCTAGATATGCATTGCTAGCTTGCAAGTTTTGCGTTGCTAACTTGCCAGTTTGCGTTGCTAGCTCGGCAGCTTTGCGTTTTTGCTAGTTTTGCGTTCAAGCTTGATAGTTTTGCGGTGCTAGTTTGCTATCTTTGCCTAGCTAGCTTGCTACTTTTGCGATTAATGTTTGTTTGCTTGCTTGCTTTGCGTATATTACTTGCTAGATTTCGTTGCTGACTTGGTAGCTTTTTCGTTTCTAGCTAACTAGCTTTGCGTTGCTTGCTTGCTTTCTTGCTTTGCTTTTCTTGCTTGCTAGCTTTCGTTGCTAGCTTGCTAGCTTTGCGTTGCTAGCTTGCTAGCTTTGCCTTTATAGCTTGCTAGCTTTGCGTTGCTTGCTTGTTTGAATTTCTTGTTTGCTATATTTCATTGCTAACTTGCTAGAATTGCGTTGCTAGCTTGCTAGCTTTTCGTTGATATCTTGCTAGCTTTGCGTTGCAAACTTGCTAGATTTGCGTTGCTATCTTGGTAGATTTGATTGGCTAGCTTGTTAGCTTTGGTTTGCTACTTTGCAAGCTATCCGTTGCTAGCTTGCTAGCTTTGTTTTGCTAGTTTGCTAGCTTTGCGTTGCTAGCTTGCTAGCATTGCTTTTCTTGTTTATTTTCTTTGCGTTTCTTGCTTGCTATCCTTGCGTTGCTTGCTTACTAGATTTGCGTTGCCAGCTTGCTAGGTTTGCGTTGCTACCTTGCTAGCTTGTCGTTGCTATCTTGCTAGCTTTGCTTTGCTAGCTTGCTAGCTTAGCGTTGCTATCTAGCTAGTTTTGCGTTTCTACCTTGATGGCTTTGCGTTGCTATCTTTCTTTATTTCCGTGGCTATTTTTCTAGCTATATGTTTCTAGCTTGCTACATATTTTTGCTAACTTACTAGATATGGGTTTCTAGCTTGCTTGGTTTACGTTGCTAGCTTCCTAGCTTTGCGTTGCTAGCTTGCTAAGTTTTGCGTTGCTAGCTTGCTAGCTTTGCGTTGATAACTTGCAAGATTTCCGTTGGTAGCTTGCTAGTTTTTTCTATGCTATCTTGCTAACTTTGCTTCGCTTGCTTGATAAAATTGCGTTTCTTTCTTGCTACCTTTGCGTTGCTAGCTTTCTAGCTTTGTGTTACTAGCTTGCTAGCATTGAGTTTCTAGCTTGCTAGATTTGCTTTGCTACATTGCTAGCTTGGCGTTTGCTAGGTTGCTAGCTTTGCGTTGATTTTGCTTTGCTTGCTTGCTTTGCGTTTTTGCTTGCTAGCTTTCGTTACTAGCTTGGTAGGTTTTTCGTTGCTAGCTTGCTAGGATTAGGTTGCTTGCTTGCTTGCTTGCTGGTTTTGCGTTTCTTGCTTGCTAGCTTTCGTTGCTAGCTTGCTAGCATTGCGTTGCAAGATTGCTTTCTTTGCGTTCCAAGCTTGCTAGCATTGCTTTGCTAGCTTGCTAGCTTTGCGTTCCTACCTTGCTATCTTGGCGTTGTTAGCTTGTTAATTTTGCGTTGCTAGATTGCTAGATTGCTATTTTTGCGTTCCAAGCTTGCTAGCATTGCGTTGCTAGCTTACTAGATTTGCGTCGCTACATTGCTAGCTTTGCGTTGCTGCCTTGCTAGCTTTACGTTGCTACCTTGTTATTTTTGCTTAGCATGCTTTTTCGATTTGCGTTGCTAGCTTGATTGCTTTGCGTTGCTAGCTTGCTATTTTTGCTTTGCAAGCTTGTTAGCTTTGCGTTGCTAGCTTGTGAGTTTTTCTTTCTATCTTGCTTGCTTTGCGTTGATTGCTTGCTATCTTTGGGTTGCTAGCTTGCTAGGTTCATGTTGCTAACTTGCTACATATGCGTAGTTATCTTGCAAGCTTTTCATTTGCTACCTTGCCAGCAATGCATTTGCTAGCCTGCTAGGTTTGCGTTGCTAGCTTGCCAGTTTCCGTTTATAATTTGCCAGCTTTGCGTTGCTAGCTTGCTAGATTTGCGTGGCCAAATTAGTAGCTTTACTTTGCTACTTTGCTAGATTTCCGTTCCTAGATTGTTAGCTTTGAGTTGCTAGCTTGCTAGCTTTGCGTTCTAGCTTGTTAGCTTTGCGTCGCTAGCTTGCTATTTTTGGCTTGTTAGCTTGTTAGCATTGAGTTGCTATATTCCTAACTTTGCGTTGTTACCTTGCAATTCTTGCCTTGCTAGCTTGCAAGCTTTGCTTTGCTAGCTTGAAACCTTTGCTTTTCTAGCTTACAAGCTTTGCGTTTTTAGCTTGCAAGCTTGCTCGATATGCATTGCTAGCTTGCGAGTTTTGCGTTGCTAACTTTGCAAGTTTGCGTTGCTAGCTTGCCAGCTTTGCGTTGCTAGCTTGCCAGCTTTGCGTTGCTTGCTAGTTTCCGTTCTAGCTTGCAAGTTTTGCATTGCTAGCTTGCTAGGTTTGCGTTGCTGACTTGCAAGATTTGCCTTGCTATCTTGCTTGATTTGCGTTGCTAGCTTGCTATATTTTTGTTGCTAGCTTGGGAGCTTTGAGTTTGCTAGCTTGTTAGCTTTGCGTAGCTATCTTGCTTTCTCTGATTTGCTAGCTTGCTAGCTTTGCGTTGCTTGCTTTTTAACTTTGCTATGCTAGCTTGTTAGAATGCAATATTTGCGTTGATATCTTGCTAGTTTGCGTTGCTAGCTTACAAGTTTTATGTTGGTAGCTTGCTAGCTTTGCCTTCCTATCATGCTAGCTTTGCATTGCTAACTTCCTAGCTTTGAGTTGCTAGCTTGCTAGATTTGCGTGGCAAGCTTGCTAGCTTTGCGTTGTTACTTTGCTAGCTTTCTGTTGCTAGCTTGTTAGCTTTGCGTTGCTAGCTTGCTAGCTTTGCTTTGCTTGTTTGCTTGCTTGTTTGCTTTTATATCTTGCTAGCTTTCTTTGCTAGCTTGCTAGGTTTTTCTTTGCAAGCTTGTTAGCTTTACGTTGCTTGCTTGCTTTGCCTTTCTTGCTTGATAGATTTCGTTGCTAGCTTGCTAACTTTGCATTGCTAGCTTGCTAGCTTTGCGTTGTTTGTTTGTTTGCTTGCTTGCTTTGGGTTTATTGCTTGCTAGCTTTCGTAGCTAACTTGGTAGCTTTTTCGTTTTTAGCTGGCTAGCTATTCGTTGCTTGCTTGCTTATTTGCTTTGTGTTTCTTGCTTACCAGGCTAGCATTGCGTTGCTTGCTTGCTAGCATTGGGTTCCTACCTTGATGCTTGTCGTTTGCTAACTTTGCATTGCTCGTTGCTAGCTTGCCAGCTTTGCGTTGCTAGCTTGGTAGCTTTGCGTTGTTTGCTTCTTTGCTTTGCGTTTCTTGCTTGCTAGATTTGCGTTGCTAGCTTGCTAGCATTATTTGCTAGCCTGCTAGCTTGCTATATATGCGTTGCTAACTTGCCAGTTTTGCATTGCTACCTTGCCAGATTTGCGTTGCTAACTAACAATCTTTGCCTTTCTAGCTTACCAATTTTGCGTTTCTACCTTGGCAGGTTTGCGTTGATATATTGCCAGCTATACGTTGCTAGCATGCTACCTATCCGTTGCTAGCTTGCTAGATATGCGTTGCTAGTTTGCTAGCTTTGCGTTGCTTGCTTCGTAGCTTTGCGTTTCTTGCTTGCTAGCTTTGCGTTTCTAGATTCCTACCTTTGTTTGCTAGCTTGTTACTTTTGCATTGCTAGCTTGCTAGCTTGTTAGATTTGAATTGCTAGCTAGCTAGATGCTAGATATGCGTTCTTGCGTTGCNTTGCTTCCTAGCTTTGCGTTTCTTGCTTGCTAGCTTTGCTTTTCTAACTTGCTAACTTTGCTTTGCTACCTCGTTAATTTGTTAGATATGCGTTGCTTGCTTGCCAGCTGGCTAGATATTCGTTGCTAGCTTGCAATTTTGCTATGCTAGCTTGCCAGGCATGCGTTGCTAGCTTGCTATATTTGCGTGGCAAACTTGCTAGCTTTGCGTTGCCAGCTTGCTAGCTTTGCGTTGTTTGCTTCCTAGCTTTGCGTTTCTTGCTTGCTAGCTTTGCTTTTCTAGCTTGCTACCTTTGCGTTGCTAGCTCGGTAGCTTGTTAGATATGAGTTGCTACCTTTTAGCTTGCTAGATATTCGTTGCTAACTTGCTAGCTTTGCGTTGCTATCTTGCCAGCTTTTCGTTGCTAGCTTGCGAGCTATGCGTTGCTAGCTTGCTTGCCTGCTAGATATGCGTTGATATCTTGCTAGCTCTGCGTTGATAGATTGCTAGATTTTCGTTGTTAAATTCCTAGCTTTTGTTGCTAGCTTTCAAGTTTTGCGTTGCGAGCTTGTTAGCTTTGCGATGCTAGCTCGCTAGCTTTTCGTTCTAGCTTGCTAGATTTGCGTTCTGGCTTGCTAGCTATGCAAACCAATCTTGCTATCATTGCGTTGCTAGCTTTTCGTTGCTAGCTTGCTAGTTTTGCGTTGCTAGCTTCTTGCTTTGCGTTGCTAGCTTGCTAACTTTGCGTTGCTGGCTTGCTAGCTTTGCGTTTCTAACTGGCCAATTTGCGTTGCTAACTTGCGAACTATGCGTTGCTAGCTTGCTATATTTGTTTGGCTAGCTTGCTAGCTTTGCGTTTCTAGCTTGCTAGCTTCGCGTTACTTGCTTGCAAACTTTACGTTTCTAGCTTGCTAGCTTGTTAGATATACGTTGCTAGATTGCTAATTTGCTAGATATGAGTTGCTAGCTTGCCAGCTTCCCGTTCTTAGCTTGCCAGCTTTGCGTTTCTAGAACCAGCTGTGCGTTGCTTGATTTGTGCGTTTTGCGTTGCTAGCTTGCTATATTTGCCTGTCAATCTTGTTAGCTTCCCGTTGCTAGCTTGCTAGCTTGTACGATTTGCGTTGCTAGCTTGCTAGCTTTGCGTAGCTACCTTGCTAGCTTTGCGTTGTTAGCTTGCTAGCTTTGCGTTGCTAGCTTGGTGGCTATGCGTTGCTGGATTTCTAGCATTGCTTTTGTAGCTTGCTATATTTGCGTTGCTTGCTTGCTTGCTTTGTGTTGCTAGCTTGCTATCTTTGCTATGGAACCTTGCCAGGTTTGCTTTGCTAGCTTGCCAGCTTTGATTTGTAAGCTTGCCAGGTTTGCGTTGCTATCTTGTTAGATTTTCTTCGCTAGCTTGCTAGCTTTGGGCTGTTACCTTGCTAGATTTATTTTGCTAGCTTACTAGCTTTGGCGTTGCTTGCTTTCTATATGGCAAAATTTGCGTTGCTATCTTGCTAGATGTTCTTTGCTATCTCGCTAGTTTTGCCTTGAGAGCTTGCTAGTTTTGCGTTGTTAACTTGCTAGCTCTGCGTTGCTAGGTTGCTAGCTTTGCGTTGCTAGCTTGCTAAGTTTGGTTTTCTAGCTTGCTACTTTGGCGTTGCTAGCTTGGTAACTTTGCGTTGTTAACTTGGTAGATTTGCGATGCTATCTTGCAAGCTTGGCGTTGATTGCTTGCTAGTTTTGGTTGTTAGCTTGCTAGCATTCGTTGCTCGCTTGCTAGATTTGCGTTCTTCGCTTTCCAGTTTGATTTGCTTGCTTGCCAGCCTTCTGTTTCTAGCTTGCTAGATTTGGGTGGTCAGCTTGCTAGCTTTGCGTTGCTTCCTTTTGTTTGCTTTCTTGCTTGCTAGCATTGCGTTCCTAGCTTGCTAGCATTGCTTTGCTAGAGAGGTAGCTTTGCGTTGCTAGCTTGCTAGCTTTGACTTTCTAGCTTTGTTGTTTGCGTTGCTAGCTTCTAGATTACCGTTGCTACCTTGCTAGATTTCCGTTGCTTGCTTGATATATTGGGTGCTAGCTTGATAGCTTTGAGTTCCTAGCATCCTAGGTTTTAATTGCTAGCTTTCTAGTTTTGCGTTGCTACTTTGCTATATTGCTTGATTTGCGTTGGTAGCTTGCTAGCTTTGCGTTGCTTGCTTTTTGCTTTGCTTTTCTTGCTTGCTAGCATTGCGTTGCTAGCTTGGAAGCTTTGCGTTTCTAGCGTGCTAGCTTTGATTTTCTAGCTTTGTTGCTTTGCGTTGCTAGCTTGCTAGCTTACCGTTGCTACCTTGCTAGATTTCCGTTGCTTGCTTGATAGATTTGCTTTGGTAGCTTGCTAGCTTTGCGTTGCTATCTTTCTAGCTTTGCGTTGAGAGTTTGCTAGCTTTGCGTTGCTACCTTGCTAGCTTAGCTTTCCTAGCTTGCTAGCTTTGCCTTGCTAGCTTGCTAGCTTTGCGTTTCTTGCTTGCTAGCTTGTCGTTGCTAGCTTGTTAGCTTTGCGTTGCTAGCTTGCTTGCTTTGTGATGCTAGTTTGCTAGCTTGGCGTTGCTAGCTTGCTGGCATTGCGTTGCAAGCTTGCTAGTTTACCTTTGCTAGCTTGCTAGATTTCCGTTGCTAGCTTGGTAGCTTTGCTTTGCTGGCTTTCTAGCATTGCGTTGCTAGCTTGCTAGCTTTGAGTTGCTTGCTTCCTAGCTATGCCTTGCTATCTTGCTAGCTTTGATTTGGAAGCTATCCAGCTTTGCATTTTCTAGCGTTCCAGCTTTGCGTTGCTATCTTGCCAGCTTTGAGATGTTAGCTTGCCAGCTTTGCGTTGCTAGCATGCTAGCTTTGCGTTGCTATCTTGCTAGCTTTGAGATGTTAGCTTGCCAGCTTTGCGTTGCTAGCATGCTAGCTTTGCGTTGCTATCTTGCTAGCTTTGCGTTCTACGTTTCTAACTTTGCGTTGCTAGCTTGCTAGATTTGCGTTGCTAGCTTGCTATATTGCTAGATTTGAGTTGGTAGCTTGATAGCTTTGCGTTGCTATCTTTCTAGCTTTGCGTTGAGAGCTTGCTAGCTTTGCGTTGCTAACTAGTTAGCAGTGCGTTGCTAGATTGCTAGCTTTTCCTTTCTTGCTTGCTAGCTTCTCGTTGCTAGCTTGGTAGATTTGCTTTGCTAAGTTGCTAGCTTTGCGATGCTAGCTTGCTACCTTTGCGGTGCTAGCTTGCTAGCTTGGCGTTGCTAACTTGCTAGCTTTGCGTTGCTAGCTTGCTAGCTTGGGTTGCTAGCTTGCTAGCTTGCGTTGCTAGCTTGCTAGCTTTGCGTTGCTAGCTTGCTTGTTTACTTTGCTAGATTGCCAGCCTTGCGTTTCTAGCTTGTTAGAATTGCGTGGTTAACTTGCTAGCTTTGCGTTGCTACCTTGCTAGGTTTCCGTTGCTAGCTTGCTAGCTTTGCGTTGCTTGCTTCCTTGCTTTGCTTTTTCTTGCTTGTAAGCATTTCGTTGCTGGCTTGCTAGCTTTGCGTTGTTAGCTTGGTTGCCTTGCGTTGCAAGCTATCTAGCCAAATTTGCGTTGCTAGCTTGCTAGATTGCTGAATATGCGTTTCAAACTTGATAGCTTTGCTTTGCTATCTTGGTAGATTTGCGTTTCTAGGTTGCTAGCTTTGCGTTGCTAGCTTGCTAGCTTGGCGTTGGTAGCTTGGTTGCTTTGCGTTGCTAGCTTGATAGCTTTGCGTTACTAGCTTGCTAGCTTACCATTGCTAGCTTGCTAGCTTACCGTTGCTAGCTTGTTAGCTTTCCGTTGCTTGCTTGCTAGCTTTGCGTTGCAAGCTTGCTAGCTTTGCGGTCTTAGCTACCTAGCTTTTAGTTTGTAGCTTGCTAGTTTTGCGTTGCTATCTTGCTAGTTTTGCTTTACTTGATTGCTTGCTTGCTTTGCGTTTCTTGCTTGCTAGCTTTGCGTTGCAATCTTGCTTGCTTTGCGTTGCTATCTTGGTAGCTTGCGTTCCTAGCTTCCTAGCTTTGCAATGCGCCCTTCCCAGCTTTGCGTTGCTAGCTTGCTGGATGGCTAGATTTGCGTTGCCAGTTTGCTAGCTATGCATAGCTATCTCACTAGCTTTGCGTTTCTAGTTTGCTAGCTTTGCGTTACTAGCTTGCTAACTTTACGTTTATACATTCCTACCTTTGCGTTGCTAGATTGCTAGCTTTGTATTGCTAGCTTGATAGCTTGCTAGCTTTGTGTTGCTAGCTCGCTACTTTTGAGTTGCTAGCTTGCTAGCTGGTTATCTTTGCGTTGCTAGATTGCTAGGTTTGTTTCAAGCTTGCTAGCTTTGCGTTCTAGCTTACTAGCTTAGGAATGCTAGCTTGCTATCTTTGCGTTGCTAGATTGCTAGCTTTACGTTGCTAGCTTGCTAGCTTTCGTTGGTAGCTTGCTAGATTTGCGTTGCTTTGTTGCTTGCTTTGCGTTTCTTGCTTCCTAGTTTTCGTTGCTAGCTTGCTATCTGTGCGTTGCTAGCTTGCAAGCATTGCGTTGCTAGCTTGCTAGATTTGCGTTGCTACCTTGCTAGCTTGGCGTTGCTAGCTTCCTACCTTTGCGTTGCTAGTTTGCTAGATTATTAGATTTGCTTTTCTAGCTGGCTAGCTATAGTTTGCTCTCTTGCTAGCTTTTCCTTACTAGCTTGCTAACTTTGCGTTGCTAGCTTGCTAGCTTTGCCTTGCTAGCTCTCTAGCTTTGCCTTGCTAGCTAACCAGCTGTGCGTTTCTAGCTTGCCAGGTTTGCATTGCTAGCTTGCCAGAATTGTGTTGCTAGCTTGCCATCTTTTCGTTGATAGCATGCTAACTCTGCTTTGCTAACCTGCTAGATTGCAAGATATGCGTTCCTAGCTTGCTAAATTTGCGTTGTTACCTTGCTAGCTTTGCGATTCTTGCTTCCTTTCTTTGCTTTCCTTGCATGCTAGCTTTGTTTGCTCGCTTGCTACCTTTTCTTTGCTTGCCTGCTAGCTTGCTATATATGCGTTACTACCATGCCAGTTTGCATTGCTACTTTGGCAGCTTTGAGTTGCTAACTAACAAACTTTGCGTTTCTAGCTTGCCAGTTTTGCGTTGCTAGCTTGCAAGCTTTGCGGAGCAATCTTGCCAGCTTTGCGTTGTTAGCTTGCCAGCTTTGGATTGCTAGCTTGCTAGATTTGCCTGGCTACCTTGCTAGCTTTTCTTTGCTACCTTGCTAGCTTTCCGTTGCTAGCTTGCTAGCTTTGAGCTGCTAGCTTGCTAGATTTGCTTTACTTGCTTGCTTGATTTGCCTTTCTTGCTTTCTAGCTTTCGTTGCTAGGTTCCTAATTTGAGTTGCTAGATTGCTAGTTTTGCGTTGCTACCTTGCTAGCTTTCCGTAGCTATATTGCTAGCTTTGTAGATATGCGTTGCAAGCTTGCTAGCTTTGCAGTTGCTAGCTTGCTAGCTTTGCGTTGCTAGCCTGCTAGCTTGCTAGATATGCGTTGTTAGGTTGCCAGCATTGCATTGCTACCTTGGCAGCTTTGCGATGCTAACTAACAAGTTTGCGTTTCTATCTTGCCAAATTGAGTTGCTAGCAAGCCAGGTTTGCGTTGCTAGCTTGCCAGGTTTGCGTTGTTAACTTGCCAGCTTTGGATTGCTAGCTTTCTATATTGGCGTGGCTACCTTGCTAGTTTTCTTTTCTTGCTTGCTAGCTTTGCGTTTCTAGCTTGCTACCTTTGATTTGCTAGCTTGCTACCTTACTAGATTGGCGTAGCTAACTTGCTAGATTGCTAGATATGCGTCGCTAGCTTGCTAGATCTGCTTTGCTAGTATGCCAGTTTACCGTTTCTAGCTTGTTAGTTTTGCGTTGCTAGCTAACCAGCTTTGCGTTGCTAGCTTGCTATATTTGCGTGGCTACCTTGCTAGGTTTCGTTGCTGGCTTTCCTGCTTTTGGTTTCTAGCTCGCAAGATTGTTATATTTGCGTTGCTATCTTGATAGTTTTGCGTTGCTAGCTTGCTAGGTTTGCGTTGCTACCTTGCTAGCTTGGTAGCTTTGCGTTGCTAGCTTGCTAGCTTTGCGTTGCTAGTTTGCTGGATTGTTAGTTTTTCGTTGCTAGCTTGCTAGTTTTGCGTTGCTATCTTGTTAGCTCTGCGTTGCTACCTTGCTAGATTTGCGTTGCTAGCTTGGTAGATTTGCGTTGCTGGCTTTCTAGCATTTCGTTGCTAGCTTGCTAGTTTTGCGTTGCTATCTTGTTAGCTCTGCGTTGCTACCTTGCTAGATTTGCGTTGCTAGCTTGGTAGATTTGCGTTGCTGGCTTTCTAGCATTTCGTTGCTAGCTTGCTAGTTTGCGTTGCTTGATTCCTTGGTTTCGTTGCTGGCTTGATAGCTTTGCTTTGGAAGCTTGTCAGCTTGGCGTTTTCAGCTTGAAACTTTGCATTGCTAGCTTGCCAGCTTTGATTTCTTAGCTTGCCATCTTTGCGTTTCTAGCTTGCTATATTGCTAGATTTGCTTTGGTAGCTTGCTAGCTTTGCTTTGCTGGCTAACCATCTTTGCGTTTCTACTTTGCCAGGTTAGCATTGCTAGCTTGCCAGTATTGTGTTGTTTGCTTGCCATATTTTCGTTGATAGCATGCTTACTTTGCGTTGCTAGCCTGCTAGCTTGCAAGATATGCGTTCCTAGCTTGCTAGCTTTGCGTTGCTAGCTTGCCAGGTTTGCGTTATTAGCTTGCCATCTTAGCGTTGCTAGCTTGCTAGCATTGCATTGCTTGCTTCCTTGTTTTGCGTTCCTTGCAAGCTAGCTTTGTGTTGCTCGCTTGCTAGTTTTCTTTGCTAGCTTCCAACTTTGCGTTGTTAGATTGTTGTTTTGCGTTGCTACCGTGCTAGCATTCCGTAGCTAGCTTGCTAAAATGATTGATATGCGTTGCTAGCTTGCTAGCTTTGCGTTACTAACTTGCCAGCTTTGTGTTTCTAGCTTGTCAGCTTTGCGTTGTTAGAAAGTCAGCTTTGCGTTTCTAGCTTCCCAGTTTTGCGTTGCTAGCTTACCAGATTTGCGTTGCTAGCTTACCAGATTTGCGTTGCTAGCTTGTCAGTTTTGGTTGGTAGCTAGTCAGCTTTGCGTTTCTAGCTTCCCAGCTTTGCGTTGCTTGCTTGCCAGATTTGCGTTGCTTGCTTGATAGACTGCCGTTGCTAAATTCGTAGCTTTGCGCTGCTAGCTTCCTAATTTTGCATTGCTAGCTTGCTAGCATGGTAGCTTGCTAGCATGGTAGCTTGCTAGCTTTGCTTTATTAGCTTGCTAGATTTGCGTTCTAGTTTGTTAGATTTACGTTCTGGCTTGCTAGATTTGCAATGCTAGCTTGCTCTCTTTTTGCGTTGCTAGCTTGCTAGCTTTGCGTTGCTATCTATTTACCTTTGCGTTGCTAGCTTGCTAGTTTTGCGTTGCTAGCTTTCTATCTTTGCGTTGCTCGCTTGCTAGCTTTGCGTTGCTAGCTTGCCAGTTTGTGTTGCTAGCTTATCAGTAATACCTTGCTAGCTTGCTATATTTGCGTGGCTATCTTGCTAGCTTTGCGTCGCTGGCTTGCTAGCTTTGGGTTGCTAGCTTGCTGGCTTTGCGTTGCTTGCTTCATAGCTTTGTGTTCCTTGCTTGATACCTTTGCGTTTCTAGCTTGCTACCTTTGCTTTGCTAGCTTGCTAGATATGCGTGGCTAGCTTGCTAGCTTGCTAGATATCCGTTCGTAACTTGTTAGATTTGCGTTGCTAGCTTGCTAGCTTAGCATTTCTAACTTGCTTTTTTGCGTTGCTAGCTAACCAGCTTTCGTTGCTAGCTTGCTATATATGCGTGGATTCCTTGCTAGCTTTGCGTTGCTAGCTTAATAGCTTTGCTTTGCTAGCTTGCTAGCTTTGCGTTGCTAGCTTGGTAGCTTTTCGTTGCTAGCTTGATAGATTTGCGTTGCTTGTTTGCTAGATTGTTAGATTTGTGTTGCTAGCTTGCTAGCTTAGCGTTGCTATCTTGCTAGAATTGCTTTGCTAGCTTGCTAGCTTTGCGTTGCTAGCTTGGTAGCTTTGCGTTGCTGGCTTGCTATCATTGCGTTTCTAGCTTGCTAGATTTGGGTTGCTTGCTTCCTTGCTTTGCGTTGCAAGCTTGCTAGCTTTGCTTTGGAAGCTTGGTAGCTTTGATTTTTCTAGCTTGCCAGCTTTGCGTTGCTAGCTTGCCAGCTTCGAGTTGTTAGCTTGTCAGCTTTGCTTTGCTAGCTTGCTAACTTTGCGTTGCTACTACAACCGCACACGCCGTCACTTCTTAAAACCGCTGCTTTACTGCCGTCATTTCTTACCACCGTTGTTCACCACTTCTCGTGACGGTCCCCTATCTATCTTTATGTTTATTTATTTGTTTGCCCGCTTCGGTAGAACACTTTTTTACTCTTCTCAGGGTTGTGCCACGGTAATAACTGGGGCAACGCGGAGACTGCACATTTAAAACTAGTCCACTGATACAAATAAATACTCTATTTCTGCTTAATCACAATAGTGTTTATTTCCGAATCAAACTATAACTTTATTGGCGAGTAGGGAGTAATGTGCCAAAGATTAATCGAGCCAAATAAATACGGTTAAATTTTGATAAACTTAGAGAGAGCAGGTAAATGACGTCTGCCTCTGGTGAATTCTAAGTGCAAAGTCGGATACGTCTGTCTCTAATGAATTCTGAACGCCAAGTGCCTCTGCTTCTATTCTGCCGGAGCGTCACTTCATCCACTGTATAGGATCTGAAGACGGCCTTTCTCCCCAGACAAGAATAGTCTTCTAATGGCTGATTTTAATTGCCAGTTTATCATGCCATCAGTACAAGACAATCACATTAATAAATTTAGAATGAAGAGATCTAAAGATATTGAATCCCGGAACCCTACATGTGAAAGCTGTTATTATTAGTCCAGGGTCTAATTACACCACTTTCGAAGACACTTTAATAACAGCTATCCTTTTAACGAAACAACATTTACATGTTCTGCAACTACAGACATGTCCTTTCATAATTGCCTCGACCCGTTTGCGGTCACCAAAAGTCCAGGTAACAAAATAAGTTGTACCTGTCTAAATGCGAAATGCATGTCAACTTATTAATGGATGGGTCTCCCTAAAAATAAGTCACTCTATTGAAATGGCTGAAAAGGAACATGTGTCCATTAAAGAGTATTAAAAGTTTGGACGGTTACACTAATTTGCTAGCTTTGCGTTGCTAGACTTGCTAGCTTTGCGTTTCTTGCTTGCTAGCTTGGCGTTGCCAGCTTGCTAGCTTTGCGTTGCTAGCTTGCAGCTTTGCGATGATAGCTTGCTAGCTTGGCGTTGCTAGCTTGCAACATTTGCTTTGCTAGCTTGTTAGATTGCGTTGCTCGCTTGATAGTTTTGCTACCTTGCTAACTTGGCGTTTTTAGCTTGCCTGCTTTTAGTTGCTAGATATCTAGCTAATTTTGCGTTGCTAGCTTGCTAGATTGCTTGATATGCGTTGCAAGCTTGATAGATTTGCGTTGCTATCTTGCTAGTTTTCCGTTTCTAGCTTGCTAGCTTTGCGTTGCTAGCTTGCTAGCTTGGCGTTGCTAGATTCGTAGCTTTGCGTTTCTAGATTGATTGCTTTGCGTTGCTAGCTTGCTAGCTTACCGTTGCTAGCTTGCTAGCTTTCCGTTGCTTGCTTGCTAGCTTTGGGTTGCTAGCTTGCTAGCTTTGCGTTCCTAACTTCCTAGCTTTTAGTTGCTAGCTTTGCGTTGCTATTTTGCTAGCTTTGCATTACTTGCTTGCTTGCTTTCTTTGCGTTTCTTGCTTGCTAGCTTTGCGTTGCTAGCTTGCTTGCTTTCCGTTGCTAGCTTTCTAGTTTTGCGTTCCTAGCTTGCTAGCTTTGCAATGCGCGCTTCCTAGATTAGCGTTGCTAGCTTGCTAGGTATGCTTTGTTAGCTTGCTAGTTATGCGTTGCTATCTTACTAGCTTTGCGTTCCTAGCTAGCTAGCTTTGCTTTATAAGCTTGCTAGCTTTGCGTTCGTACCTTCCTTCCTTTGAGTTGCTAGATTGCTAGCATTGTGTTGCTAGCTTGCTAGCTTTGCGGTCCTAACTTCCTAGCTTTTAGTTGCTAGCTTTGCGTTGCTATTTTGCTAGCTTTGCATTACTTGCTTGCTTGCTTTCTTTGCGTTTCTTGCTTGCTAGCTTTGCGTTGCTAGCTTGCTTGCTTTGCGTTGCTAGCTTTCTAGTTTTGCGTTCCTAGCTTGCTAGCTTTGCAATGCGCGCTTCCTAGATTAGCGTTGCTAGCTTGCTAGGTATGCTTTGTTAGCTTGCTAGTTATGCGTTGCTATCTTACTAGCTTTGCGTTCCTAGCTAGCTAGCTTTGCTTTATAAGCTTGCTAGCTTTGCGTTCGTACCTTCCTTCCTTTGAGTTGCTAGATTGCTAGCATTGTGTTGCTAGCTTGCTAGCTTTGCGGTCCTAACTTCCTAGCTTTTAGTTGCTAGCTTTGCGTTGCTATTTTGCTAGCTTTGCATTACTTGCTTGCTTGCTTTCTTTGCGTTTCTTGCTTGCTAGCTTTGCGTTGCTAGCTTGCTTGCTTTGCGTTGCTAGCTTTCTAGTTTTGCGTTCCTAGCTTGCTAGCTTTGCAATGCGCGCTTCCTAGATTAGCGTTGCTAGCTTGCTAGGTATGCTTTGTTAGCTTGCTAGTTATGCGTTGCTATCTTACTAGCTTTGCGTTCTAGCTTGTTAGCTTTGCAATGCTAGCTTGCTATCTTTGCATTGATAGCTTGCTAGCTTTGCATTGATAGCTTGCTAGCTTTGCATTACTATCTTGATAACTTTCCATTAGTAGCTTGCTAGTTTTGCGTTGCTTGCTTGCTAGCTTTGCGTTTCTTGCTTCCTAGCTTTCGTTGCTATCTTGCTATTTGTGCGTTGCTAGCTTGCAAGCATTCCGTTGCTTGCTTGCTTGCTTTGCGTTGCTAACTTGCTAGCTTGGCATGCTAGCTTCCTAGCTTTGCGTTGCTAGTTTGCTAGATAGATAGATTTGCTTATCTAGCTGGCTAGCTTTGCATTGCTATCATGCTAGGTGTGCGTTGCTAACTTGCTAGCTTTGTGTTACTAGCTTGCTAGCTTTGCCTTGCTAGCTTGGTAGCTTTGCGTTGCTAGCAAACCAGCTTTGATTTTCTAGCTTGCCAGGTTTGCATTGCTAGCTTGCGAGCATTATTTTCTTAGCTTGCCAACTTTGCCTTGATAACATGCAAACTTTGCGTTGCTAGCCTTCTTGGTTGCAAGATATGCGTTTCTAGTTTGCTAGCTTTGCGTTGCTAGCTTGCCAGGTTTGCGTTACTAGCTTGCCAGCTTTGCGTTGCAAGCTTGCTATCTTTGCGTTGCTTGCTAACTTGATTTGCGTTCCTTGCTTGCTAACTTTGCGTTGCTAGATTGCTAGCGTTGCTTTGCTAGCCTGCTAGCTTGCCAAATATTCGTTTCTAGCTTGCCAGTTTTGCGTTGCTAGCTTGCAAGCTTTGCATTGCTAGCTTGCCAGCTTTGCGTTGTTAGCTTGCCAGCTTTTGATTGCTAGCTTGCTAGATTTGCGTGGCTACTTTGCTTGGTTTGCGTTGCTACCTTGCTAGCTTTCCGTTGCTAGCTTGCTAGCTTTGAGCTGCTAGCTTGCTAGCTTGCTTTTCTTGCTTGCTTGATTTGAGTTTCTTGCTTGCTAGCTTTCGTTGCTAGCTTACCAGGTGTGCGTTGTTAGCTTGCCAGCTTTGTTTACTATTTTGCTAGTTTTGCGTTGCTTGCATTTTTAGCCTTGCGTTGCTAGCTAACTTGTTTTGCGTTGCCAGCTTGCTAGGTTTGCGTTGCTAGCTTGCTAGCTTTGCGTTGCTAGCTTGCTAGGTTTGCGTTGCTAGTTTTGCCAGATTTGCTTTGCTAGCTTGCTAGTATTGCTTTCATATCTGCTTGCTTTGCGTTGTAAACTTGCTAACAAGGCGTTGCTAGCTTGCTAGCTTTGCGATGCTAGATGCTAGCTTTGCGTTGCTAGCTTGCTAGATTGATAGATTTGCGTTGATAGCTTGCTTGAATTGCGTTGCTAGCTTTTTAGCTTTCCGTTTCTTGTTGGCAAGCTTTGTGTTGCTAGCTTGGTAGCTTGGCGTTCCTAGCTTTCTAAGTTTGCGTTGCTAGCTTGCAAGTTTTGACATGTTAGCTTGCCAGTTTTGTGTTGCTAGATTGCTAGATTTGCGTGGCTTGCTTTTCGTAGCTACCTTGCTAGTTTTCCTTTGCTAGCTTGCTAGCTTTGAGTTGCTAGTTTGTTAGATTTGCATTTCTTGCTTGCTTGCTATGCGTTTCTTTCTTGCTAGCTTTCGTTTCTAGCTTCCTAGCTTTGCGTTGCTAGATTGCTACCTTTGTGTTGCTAGTTTGGAAGGTTTGCGTTGCAACCTGCTAACTTGGTGTTCCTAGCTTGCTAGATTTGAGTTGCTAGCTTGCTAGCTATGCGTAGCTAGCTTGGTAGCATTGCGCTGCAAACTTTCTAGCCTTGCGTTGCTAACTTGCTTGTTTTGCGTTGCTAGCTTGCTAGTTTGGCGTTGCAAGTTTGGTAGCTTTGCGTTTTTAGCTTGCAAGTTTTACGTTCTAGCTTGCTGGTTTTGCGTTGCTAGCTTGCTAACATTGCCTTTCAAGCTTGTCATCTTTGCGTTGCTAGCTTGCAAGCTTTGCGTTGCTAGCTTGCTAGATTGTTATTTTTGGGTTACTAGCTTGCCAGCTTTGCGTTGCTAACTTCTTATCTTTGCGTTCCTAGATTGCTAGCTTTGCGTTCCTAGCTTGCTAGTTTGCTAGCTTGCTAGCTTTGCGTTGCTAACTTGATAATTTTGCGTTACTGGTTTCATAGCTTGCTAGCTTTGCGTAGTTGGCTTGCTAGCTTTGCGTTGCTAGCTTGCTAGCTTTGCGTTCAAGCTTACTAGATTTGCAAAGCTAGCTTGCTATCATTGCTGTGATTACTTGTTCTTTATACGTTGCTAACTTGACAGCTTTGCGTTCCTACATTTCATGGTTTGAGTTGCTAGCTTTGCTAGTTTTGCGTTGCTAGCTTGGTAGCATTGTGTTACGTGCTTGGTAGCTTTTGGTGTCTATGTTGCTAGCTTTGCGTTGATTGCTTGCTTTGCTTTCCTTGCTTGCTAGATTTCGTTGCTAGCTTGCTATATTTGCGTTGCTAGCTTGGTATATTTGCGTTACTAGCTTGTTAGCTTTGCGTTCCTAGCTTGGTAGCTTTGGGTTGCTATCTTGCTAGCATTGCGTTGATTGCTTGCTAGATTTAGTTGCTGGCTTCCTAGCTTTTCGTTGCTATGTTGCTATCTTTGCTTTGCTAGCTTGCTAGATTTGCGTTGCTAGCTTGCTAGGTTTTCGTTTCTAGCTTGCTAGCTTTCCGTTGCTACATTGCTAGTTTTGCGTTTCTAGCTTTCCAGCTTTGCGTTGCTAGGTAGCCAGTTTTGCGTTTCTAACTTGCCAGTTTTGCGTTGATGGCTTGCCAGCTTTGCGTTGCTAGCTTCTCAGCTTTGCGTTGATAACTTGCAATCTTGATAGATTAGCGTTGCTACCTTGGTAATATTGCGTTGCTTGCTTGGTAGCTTTGGGTTGCTATTTGCTGTTAGCTTTGAGTTTATTACTTGCTATCTGTTCGTTGTTAGCTTCCTAGCTTTGCGTTGCTATCTTGCTAGGTTTGCTTTGCTAGCTTCCTAGCTTGCTAGTTTTGATTAGCTAGCTAACTAGTCTGCGTTGCTAGCTGGCTAGGTTTTACATTGATAGCTTGCGAGATTTGCGTTTTTAGCTTGCCAGCTCTGCGTTGCTAGTTTGCCAGCTTTGAGTTGCTATCGTGCTAGCTTTGCTTATTTGCTTGCTTGCTTTGCGTTTCTTGCTCATAACTTTACGTTGCTAGTTTATTGTTTGCGTTGCTAGCTTGCTAGCTTTGCGTTCCTATTGTGCTAGATCTGCGTTGCTCGCTTGCTAGCTTGGCGTTCCTAGCTTGCTATTTTTGCGTTCCTAGCATGCTAGTTTTGCGTTGATCGTTAGCTAGATTTTTGAGTTGCTAACTTGCTAAATGGATAGATTTTCGTTGCTGGCTTGTTAGCTTTGCGTTGATATCTTACCAACTTTGCGTTGCAAACTTGCTAGCTTTGCGTTACTACCTTGCTAGCTTTACGTTGCTAACTTAATAGCTTTGCGTTGCTAGCTTGCTAGATTTGCGTTGCTAGCTTGCTAGCTTTTCATTCTAGCTTCCTAACTTTGCAATGATAGCTTGCAATCTTTGCGTTGCTAGGCGGATAGCTTGGCGTTGCTAGTTTGCTATTTGCGATGCTAGCTTGCTAGCTTTGCAATGCTTGTTTGCTTGCTTGATTTTCATTTCTTGCTAGCTAGCATTCGTTGCTAGCTTGCTAGCTTTGGCTTGCTATCTTACTAGCATTGCGTTTCAAGCTTGATAGCTTTGCTTTGCAACCTTGCTAGCTTGGCGTTGCCAGATTGCTAGCTTTGCATTGCTAGCTTGCTATATAATTAGATTTGCGTTGCTAGCTTTGCTAGCATTTTGTCGCTAGATTGCTAGCTTTTCGTTGCATGCGTGCTTGCTTGTCTGTTTTCGTGCTTGCAATTTTAGTTGCAAGCTTGCTAGCTTTACGTTGCTATCTTCCTAAGTTTGCGTTGCTTATTTACTAGCATTGCGTTGCTAGCTTCCTAGCTTTGCGTTGCTACCTTGCTATCTTGCCTTTCATATCTTGCTAGATATGCGTTGATAGGTTGCTAGATTGCTAGATTTACGTTGCTAGCTTCGTAGGTTTACGTTGCTAGATTGCTTTCCTTGTGTTACTACCTTGCTAACATTGCGTTGCTAGCTTTGCGTTGCTACCCTGCTAGCTTTGCTTTGCTTGCTTGCTTGCTTGCTTTACTTTTCTTGCTTGCTAGCTTTCGTTGCTAGCTTGATATCTGTGCGTTGAAAGCTTGCTATCTTTGCGTTGCTAGCCTCTTGATTTGCGTTGCTAGCTTGCTAGATTTTTAGATTTGCGTTGTTAGCTTGCTAACTTTGCGTTGCTATCTTGCTAGCTTTGCGTTGCTAGCTTGCTAGCTTTGCTTTTCTAGATTGCTATCTTTGATTTGCTAGCTTGTTAGGTTTGCGTTGCTACCTTGCTAGCTTTTCGTTGCTAGCTTGCCAGCTTTGCGTTGCTAGCTTACCAGTTTTGCGTTTCTAGCTTGCCAGGTTTGCGTTGCTAGCTTGCCAGTTTTGGTTGCTAGCTTGCAAGATTTGCGTTTATAGGTTGCTAGCTTGCTAGATATACGTTGCTGGCTTGCTAGTTTTGAGTTGTTAGCTTGCCAGCTTTCATTTAAACTTGCTACATTTGTGTGGCTAGCTTGCTAACTTTCCGTTTCTAACTTTCTAGCTTGGCGTTGCTAGCTTGTTATCTTTGCGTTGCTAGATGATAACTTTGTGTTCCTAGCTTTCAGGATTGCTAGATTTGCGTTGCTAGCTTGTTAGATTTGCTTTGATTTCTTGCTAGATTAGCGTTGCCAGCTTGCCAGCATTGCGTTGCTAGCTTGTTAGCTTTCTGTTTTCGGATTGCTAGCTTTTCCTTTCCAGCTTGCTTGTTGTGCTTTGCTAGCTTGCTAGCTTGTCGTTGCTAGCTTGGTAGCATTGCGTTGCTAGCTTGCTAGCTTTGCGTTTCTAGCTTGCTAGTTTTGCGTTCCTAGCTTTGTAGCTTTGCGTTTCTAGCTTGCTAGCTTTGCGTTCTAGCTTGCTAATTTTGCGTTGTGTGCTTGGTATCATTAACTTGCTCGCTTGCTCTCTTTGGGCTGCTAGCTTGCCAGTTTTTGCGTTGCTTCCTTCTAGCTTTGCGTTGCTAGCTTGCTAGCTTTGCGTTTTGAGCATGATAGCTTTGCGTTGCTAGCTTGCTAGCTTGGCTTTGCTAGCATGATATCTTTGCGTTGCTAGCATGCCAGCTTTGCGTTGCTATCTTGCCAGCTGTGCGTTGCTAGCTTGCCAGCTGTGGGTTGCTAGCTTGCCAGCTTTGTGTTGCTAGCTTGCCAGCTTTGGGTTGCTAGCTTGTTAGCTTTGCGTAGCTAGCTTGCTAGGTTTGCTTTGCTAGCTTGCCAGCTGTGCGTTGCTAGCTTGCCATGTGTGCGTTGCTAGCTTGCCAGCTTTGCTTTGCTAGCTTGCCAGCATTGCGTTGCTATCTTGCTACCTTTGCTTTCAAGCTTGCTAGATTTGCTTGGCTAGCTTGATAGCCTTGCGTTGCTACATAATTAACTTTGCGTTACTTGCTTGCTTGTTTGCTTTGCGTTTCTTGCTTGCTAGCATTCGTTGCTAGCTAACTAGCTTTGCGTTACTAGCTTGTAGGATATGCTTTGCTAGCATGCCAGCTTTGCGTTGCTAGCTTGCTAAATTTGCGTTGCTAGCTTTCTTGCTTTGATTTTCTAGCTTGCTAGCTCTGCAATGCTGGCTTGCTTGCTTGCTTTGCCTTTCTTTCTAGCTAGCTTTCGTTGTTAGCTTGCTAGGTTTGCGTTGCAAGCATGCTAGCATTGCGTTGCATGCTTGCTAGGTGTGCGTTCCTACTTTGCTAGCTTAACGTTGCTCGCTTGCTAGCTTTGCATTGTTAGTTTGCTGGATATTAGAATTGCGTTGTTAGATTGCTAGTTTTGCGTTGCTAGATTGCTAGCTTTGCGTTGCTAGATTGCAATTTTTACCTCGCTTTCTTGTTAGCTTGCTTTGATTTCTTGCTTGCTATCGTTCGTTGCTAGCTTGGTAGCTTTACGTTGCTAGCTTGCTAAGTTTGCGTTGCTAACTTGCTAGCATTCTGTTGCTAGCTTGCTAGCTTTGCGTTGCTACCTTGCTAGCTTGCCGTTGCTATCTTGTAAGCTTTGCGTTGCTAGGTTGGTAGAGTGCTAGATTTTCTTGTGTTGCTAGCTTGCCTTGCGTTGCTAGCTTCTTGCTTTGCGTTGCTAGCTTGCAAGATTGTTAGATTTGCGTTTCTAACTTGCTAGTTTTGCGTTGATAGCTTGCTAGCTTTATTTTTCTATCTTGTCAGCTTTGCGTTGCTAGTTTGCCAGCTTTGCATTGCTAACTTGCTAGCTTTCTGTTGCTAGCTTCCTAGCTTTGAGCTGCTAATTTGCTAGCTATTGCGTTGCTTGCTTTCTTGCTTTGCGTTTTGATTGCTAGATTTGGTTGCTAGCTTCAAAGCTTTACGTTGCTAGATTGCTAATTTTGCTTTGCCACCTTGCTCGCTTTCCGTAGCTCGCTTGCTACCTTGATAGATATGCGTTGCTAACTTGCTAGCTATTGGTTGTTAACTTGCCAGCTTTGCGTTGGTAGCTTGTCAACTTTGCGTTGGTAGCTATTCAGCTTGCGTTTATAGCTTCCATGTGTTGCGTTGCTAGCTTGCCTGATTTGCTTTGCTAGCTTGCAAGCTTTGCGTTGCCAGATTGCCAGCTTTGCGTTGCTAGCTTGCTAGCTATACCTTTGTAGCTTTCTAGCCTACTATATATGCGTTGCTAGCTTGCTAGCTCTGCGTTGTTAGCTTGGTAGCTTGGCGTTGCTAACTTCCTAGCTCTGCGTTGCTAGCTTGTTAGTTTTGCTTTGCTAGTTTGCTAGAAAGATAGCATGCTAACTTGCTAGCTTTGCGTTACTAGCTTGGAAGCTTTGCGTTCTAGCTTTCTAGATTTGCGTTCTGGCTTGCTAGATTTGCAATGCTAGCTTGCTATCTTGGCGTTGCTAGCTTGGTAGCTTTGCGTTGCTAGCTTGATAGCTTTGCGTTGCTTGCTTGCTTGCTTGCTTTGCGTTTCTTGCTAGCTAATTTTCGTTGCTAGCTTGCTATCATTGCGTTGCAAGCTAACAAGCTTTGAGCTGCCAGCTTGCTAGCTTTGGGTTGCTAGCTTCCTAGCTTTGCGTTGCTAGATTGCTAGTTTTGCGTTACTACCTTGCTAGCTTTCCGTAGCTAGCTCCCTAGCTTGATAGATTTGCGTTGAT
This sequence comes from Cryptotermes secundus, assembly GCF_002891405.2. Lineage (NCBI taxonomy): Eukaryota > Metazoa > Arthropoda > Insecta > Blattodea > Kalotermitidae > Cryptotermes > Cryptotermes secundus. Next base: position 36,782 of record NW_019735508.1, on the reverse strand, counting down.
CTCTTGCTAGCTTTTCGTTGCTTGTTTGCCAAATTTGCGTTGCTACCTTGTCAGCTTTTCGTTGGTAGCTAGTCAGCTTTGCGATTCTAGCTTCCCAGGTTTGCGTTGCTATCTTGCCAGATTTTCTTTGCTAGTTTGCCAGCCTTGCGTTGCTAGCTTGCCAGCTATGCCTTTTTAGCTTGCTAGCTATCCGTTGCTAGCATGCTAGCCTGCTAGGTATGCGTTGCTAGCTTGCTAGCCGGCTAGGTATGCGTTGCTAGCTTGCTTGCTTGGCGTTGTTAACTTCCTAGCTTTGAGTTGCTAGCTTGTTAGTTATGCATTGCTGGCTTGCTAGCTTTGCGTTCTAGCTTGCTAGATTTGCATTCTGTCTTGCTAGGTTTGCAATGCTAAATTGCTATCTTTGCGTTGCTATCTTGCTACCTTTGCGTTGCTAGCTTGCTAGCTTTGCGTTGCTAACTTCCTAGCTTTGCGTTGCTAGCTTGCTAGATTGTTAGATTTGCGTTGATAATTTGCTAGATTTGCGTTGCTATCTTGCTAGAATTGCGTTGCTAGCTTGTTAGATTTGCGTTGCTAGGTTTTTAGTTTCCGTTGCTAACTTTTTTGCTTTGCATTTCTTGTTTCTGGCTTTGAGTTGCTAGCTTGCTAACTTTGCGTTTCTAGCTTGTTAGCCTTGCGTTGCTAGCTAGCTAATTTTGCGTTGCCAGCTTGCTAGGTTTACCTTGCTACCTTGCTAACTTGGCGTTGCTAGCTTGCTAGCTTTGCGTTGCTAGCTTGCTAGAAAATTTGGGTTGCTAGCTTTCAAGATTGCAATATATGCGTTGCTTGCATGATAACATTGCGTTGCAATCTTGCTAGCTTTGCGTTGTTAGCTTGGTAGCTTGGCGTATCTAGCTTGCTAGGTTTGCATTGCTAGCTTGTCAGCTTTGCTTTCTTAGCTTGCCAGTTTCAGTTGCTAGATTGCTAGATATGCTTTGCTCCTTGCTAGCTTTGCGTTGCTAGCTTGCTAGATTTGCGTTGATAGCTGGCCAGCTTTGCGTTGATAGCTTGCCAGCTTTGCTTTGCTAGCTTGCCAACATTGCGGTGCTAGTTTGTTAGCTTTTCCTTGTTAGATTGCCAGCTTTGCGTTGTTAGCTTGTTGGATTTGCGTGGCTAGCTTGCTAGCTTTGCGTTGTTACCTTGCTACCTTTACGTTGCTATCTTGCTAGCATTGTGTAGCTATCTAGCAAGCTTTGCTTTGCTTGCTTGTTAATTTTTTTTGCTAGATTGCTAGCTTGCTAGCTTTGCGTTGTTAGCTTGTTGGATTTGCGTGGCTAGCTTGCTAGCTTTGCGTTGTTAGCTTGTTGGATTTGCGTGGCTAGCTTGCTAGCTTTGCGTTGTTAGCTTGTTGGATTTGCGTGGCTAGCTTGCTAGCTTTGCGTTGTTAGCTTGTTGGATTTGCGTGGCTAGCTTGCTAGCTTGGCGTTGCTAACTTCCTAGCTTTGCTTTGCTAGCTTGTTAATTTTGCTTTGCTAGATTGCTAGCTTGCTAGCATGCTAACTTGCTAGATTCGCGTTGCTAGCTTGCTAGCTTTGCGTTCTAGCTTGCTAGATTTTACTTCTAGCTTGCTAGGTTTGCAATGCTATCTTGTAATCTTTGCGTTGCTAGCTTGCTACCTTTCCGTTGCTATCTTGCTGGCAATGCGTTGCTAGCTTGCTAGCTTTGCGTTGCTAGATTTTTAAATTTCCGTTGATAACTTGCTTGATTTCTTTGAGTTGTTAGCTTGCTAGATATGCGTTGCTAGCTTGTTAGGATTGCTTTGAAAGCTTGCTAGTTTTTCGTTGCTAGCTTGCTAGAAACTTTGGGTTGCTAGCTTTCAAGTTTGCTAGATATGCGATGCTTGCATTATAATTTTGCGTTGCAATCTTGCTAACTTTTCGTTGCTAACTTGCTAGCTTTGCGTTGTTAGCTTGCTAGCTTGGAGTTTCTAGCTTGCTAGATTTGCGTTGCTAGCTTGCCAGCTTTGCCTTCTTAGCTTGCCAGCTTGTGTTGCTAGATTGCTAGATATGCGTTGCTACTTGCTAGCTTTGCGTTGCTAGCTTGTTAGCTTTGCGGTGTTAGCTTGTCAGCTTTTCCTTGTTAGCTTGCCAGCTTTGCGTTGTTAGCTTGTTAGATTTGCGTGGCTAGCTTGGTAGCTTTGCGTTGTTACCTTGCTACCTTTCCGTTGCTAGCTTGCTAGCATTGAGTAGCTAGCTAGCAAGCTTTGCTTTGTTTGCTTGCTTCTTTTTCATTCCTTGCTTGCTAGCTTTCGTTGCTAGCTTCCTAGTTTTGCGTTGCTAGATTGCTAGCATTGCGTTGCTAGCTTGCTAGCTTTCCGTTGCTAGCTTGCTAGCCTGCTAGATATGCGTTGCTAGCTTTCTGACTCTGCGTTTCTAGCTTGCTAGCTTGCTAGCTCTGCGTTTCTTGCTTACTAGCTTGGCGTTGCTAACTTCCAAGCTTTGCTTTGCTAGTTTGTTAATTTTGCTTTGCTAGATTGCTAGCTTGCTACCATGCTAGCTTGCTAGATTCGCGTTGCTAGCTTGCTAGCTTTGCGTTCTAGCTTGATAGATTTTACTTCTGGCTTGCTAGGTTTGCAATGCTATGTTGCTATTTTTGCGTTGCTAGCTTGCTACTTTTGCGTTGCTAGCTTGCTAGCTTTGCGTTGCTACCTTGCTAGCTTTGCGTTGCTAGCTTCCTAGCTTTGCGTTCGTAGCTTGTTAGATTTTTAGATTTGCGTTGCTAGTTTGCTACCTTTCCGTTGCTAACTTGCTGGCAATGCGTTGCTAGCTTGCTAGTTTTGCGTTGCTAGGTTTTTAACTTTCCGTTGCTAACTTGCTTGCTTTTTTGAGTTGCTAGCTTGCTAGCTTTGCGTTGCTCTCTTGTTAGCATTGCGTTGCTAGCTGGCTGGTTTTGCGTTGCCAGCTTGCTAGGTTTGCGTTGCTATCTTGCTAACTTGGCGTTGCTCTCTTGCTAGCAACTTTGCGTTGCTATCTTTCTAGATTGCTAGATATGCGTTGCTAGCATGATAACTTTGTGTTGCTATCTTGCTTGCTTTGCGTTGTTAGCTTGTTAACTTTGCGTTTCTAGCTTGCTAGCTTAGCGTTGCTTGCTTGGTAACTTTGCGTTGCTAGCTTGCTAGTTTTCTTTTGCTAGCTTGCTTCTTTTGCGTTTCTAGCTTCCTAGCTTGGCGTTGCTAGCTTGGTATCTTTGCGTTGCTAGCCTGCTAGCTTTCCTTTGCTAGCTTGCTAGCTTTGAGTTTCAAATTTGCTAGATTTGCTCTTCTTGCTTGCTTGCTTGGTTTGCGTTTCTTGCTTGCTAGCTTTCGTTTTTTGCTTCCTAGCTATGCTTTGCTACCTTGCTAGCTTGGCTTTGCTAGCTTGCTAGATTTGATATCCTAGCTTGCTAGCCTAGCGTTGCTATCTTGGTAATTTTGCGTTGCTAACTTGCTAGCTTTGAGTTGCTAACTTGCTGGTTTTGCGTTCCTAGCTTGCTAGCTTGGCGTTTCTAGCGTGGTAGCTTTGCGTTGCTAGCTTACTAGATTTGCTTTCTAGCTTGCTGGCTTTGCGTTGCATGCTTGCTAACTTTTCCTTGCTAGCTTGCTATCTTTGAGTTGCTAGCTTGCTTGCTTTGCGTTGCTAGCTTGCTAGATGTTTATCTTTGGGTTACAAGCTTGCCAGCTTTGCGTTGCTATCTTCCTATCTTTTCGCTCCTAACTTGCTAGCTTTGCGTTGTTTTCTTGCTAACTTGCTAGATTTGCGTTCCTAACTTGATTGTTTTGCGTTGCTGGTTTGATAGCTTGCTAGCTTTGCGTTGCTGGCTTGATAGCTTTGCGTTGTTAGCATGCTATTTTTGCGTTCTAACATGTTAGATTTGCAAAGCTAGCTTGCTATTTTTGCGTTGCTTTCTTGCTAGTTTTGCGTTGCTTACTTGCCAGCTTTGCGTTGCTACCTTGCTAGTTTTGAGTTCCTAACTTGCTAGTTTTGCGTTGCTAGCTTGGTAGCATTGCGTTGCTAACTTGGTAGCTTTGCGTTGCTATCTTGCTAGCTTTGCGTTGATTGGTTGCTTTGCTTTTCTTGCTATCTAGTTTTCGTTGCTAGCTTGCTAGCTTTTCGTTGCTCGCTAACTAGCTTTGCGTTGATAGCTTGGTAGCATTGCGTTACTAGCTTGCTAGCTTTGCGTTGCTAGCTTGCTAGCTTGACTTTGCTATCTTGCTAGATTTGCGTAGCTATCTTGCTAGCTTTGCGTTGCTAGCTTGCTAGGTTTGAGTTGTTAGCTTGCTATATTTGCGTTGCTAGCTTCTTAGCTTTGCGTTGCTAGCATGATTGCTTTGCGTTGCTATCTTGCTAGCATTGCGTTGGTTGCTTGCTAGCTTTTCGTTGCTAGCTTCCTAGCTTTTCGTTGCTCTTTTGCTAGCTTTGCTTTGCTAGGTCGCTAAATTTGCGTTTCTAGCTTGCTAGCTTTGCGTTGCTAGCTTGCTAGCGTTGCGTTGGTTGCTTGCTAGCTTTTCGTTGCTAGCTTTCTAGCTTTGCGTTTCTAGCTTTCCATCTTTGCGTTGCTAGCTAGCCAGCTTTGCGTTTCTAACTTGACAGTTTTGCGTTGATGGCTTGCCAGCTTTGCGTTGCTAGTGTAACCGTCCAAATCTTTTAATATTCTTTAATGGACACTGTGTTCCACGTTAGTCATTTCAATAGAGTGACTGATTTATTATGGAGACCCATCCATTAAGAAGTTGACATGCTTTTCGCATTTAGACAGGAACAACTTATTTTGTTACCTGGACTTTGGGTGACCGTTAGAGGGTCGAGGCAATTATGAAAGGGATATGTTTGTTGTCTGCCCTAAACTAAGACATAAATGCTTTCACATTTAGGGTCCCGGGTTCAATATCTTTGGATCTCTTCATTCTAAAGTTAGTAATGTGATTGTCTTGTACTGATATTATCATGAATTGGCAGTTAAAATCAGCCATTAGAGAACTATTCTTGTCTGAGGAGAAAGGCTGTCTTCAGATCCTATACAGTGGATGAAGTGACGCTCCCGCAGAATAGAAGCAGGGGGACTTGGCGTTCAGAATTTATCAGAGACAGACGTATGGGACTTGGCACTTAGAATTCACCAGAGGCAGAAATAATTTACCTGCTCTCTCTAAGTTTATCTAAATTTAACAGTATTTATTTGGCTCGATTAATCTTTGGCACATTACTCCCTACTCGCCAATAAAGTTATAGTTTGATTCGGAAATAAACACTATTGTGATTAAGCAGAAATAGAGTATTTATTTGTATCAGTGGACTAGTTTTAAATGTGAAGTCTCCGCGTTGCCCCAGTTATTACCTTGGCACAACCCTGAGAATAGTCAAAAGTGTTCTACCGAAACGGGCCAACAAATATATAAACATAAATGTAGACAGGCAACGGTCACGAGAAGTGGTGAACAGCGGTTGCGAGAAGTGACGGCCGTGTGCGGTTGTAAGAAGTGAGGCCCAGCGTTTGGCCCGACTTAATAACGTAGGCACCCTACGACGGACGACTGCCAGCTGAGTCCAACTATCGGGATTCCGATCCATAGGAACAAGAGGAGCCGGCTAGACGGAACAGCACGTCACTGGCGGACAGCAACAGCAGGTCAGCGCTGCAGAATAAGGTTAGTCAGTGTGGTGCAGTTATGTCGAACCGTGCCCTGCGCAGCCGCGTTGTGGAACTGGAAGGAGACTCAGATATGTCGGGAGTGCGTGAAGACCTCGTATCAGTGGAGGAATTGAGTGTGCCAGAAAAATGTATAGTGAATTTAGGCCAAAATGCCGTGCAAATATCACAGAATCAGGAAACTGTAAGTACGGAACTAGAAAGGAGCGCATGTGACGTGAGCTTTACAGAGCAAGTTAGTGTAGAATTTCCTCCTACCAACCCCGTCACCATGTATACTTCTTTAGAAGCCAGGTTTGATAGCATAGCAGCTCAAATGATAGCTACTTTGGAGGAACGTTTTAAGAAATTGTTTTCTGCTTTCCAGTGTAAGTTAAGAGAAGACATTAGGCTGGAAAACCAGAAACAACTTAAGGAATTTGAAAGTGATCAGAATGTACCCATGTTTACTGAGTTAGATGTTAAATTAGGTCACCAAGCCAAGGACACTAACAGTATAGCAAACGAATTGACCGGTAACATTATACAGAACATGGAACAAGTAACAGAGCAAACTGCAGAGCTGCCGGAAGAAATACATACTGTTAAGGGTAATTTTGATAAAAATGAAATCTTTCAAAATGGGCAAGGGGAGCGTCTGGAACAAGTTCTGCATGTGGTAGAAAAAGAAAAATCTGTGAATAAGCGTAATTTTGATGAGCTGAAATCGGCTATTAGCAACTCGAAGGGTAAATTACCTGTAAGCCCAAGAGCTGCTACCAGTGTAGAAA
>NW_019735508.1:13620-27914 GCF_002891405.2 Cryptotermes secundus | reverse complement strand
TCCAAACATTTTAATATTCTTTAATGGACACTGTGTTCCACGTTAGTCATTTCAATAGAGTGACTGATTTATTAGGGAGACCCATCCATTAAGAAGTTGACATGCTTTTCGCATTTAGACAGGAACAACTTATTTTGTTACCTGGAATTTGGGTGACCGTTAGAGGGTCGAGGCAATTATGAAAGGGATATGTTTGTTGTCTGCCCTAAATTAAGACATAAGTGCTTTCAAATGTAGGGTCCCGGGTACAATATCTTTGGATCTCTTCATTCTAAAGTTAGTAATGTGATTGTCTTGTACTGATATTATCATGAATTGGCAGTTAAAATCAGCCATTAGAGAACTATTCTTGTCTGAGGAGAAAGGCCGTCTTCAGATCCTATACAGTGGATGAAGTGACGCTCCCGCAGAATAGAAGCAGGGGGACTTGGCGTTCAGAATTCATCAGAGACAGACGTATGGGACTTGACACTTAGAATTCACCAGAGGCAGAAATATTTTACCTGCTCTCTCTAAGTTTATCAAAATTTTACCGTATTTATTTGGCTCGATTAATCTTTGGCACATTACACCCTACTCGCCGATAAAGTTATAGTTTGATTCAGATATAAACACTATTGTGATTAAGCAGAAATAGTGTATTTATTTGTATCAGTGGACTAGTTTTAAATGTGCAGTCTCCGAGTTGCCCCAGTTATTACCGTGGCACAACCCTGAGAAGAGTCAAAAGTGTTCAACCGAAGCGGGCAAACAAATAAATAAACATAAAGATAGACAGGCAACGGTCACGAGAAGTGGTGAACAGCGGTTGCGAGAAGTGACGGACGTGTGCGATTGAACTAGCTTCCCAGCTTTGCGTTGCTAGCTTGGCAGCTTTGCGTTGGTAGCTTGCTATCTTGCTAGATTTGCGTTTATACCTTGCTAGCTTTGCGTGGGTAGCTTGGTAGATTTGCGTTGCTATCTTGCTAGCATTGCGTATATTGCTTGCAGGCTTTTCGTCCTAGCTTCCTAGCTTTGCGTTTCTTTCTTGCTAGCTTTGCTTAACTAGGTTGCTAGCTTGCTAGGTTTGCGTTTCTAGCTACTTAGCTGTGCGTTGATAGTTTGCCAGCTTTGATTTTCTATCTTGCTAGCTCTGCGTTGCTCGCTTGCTAGCTTGGCGTTACTAGCTTGGTAGCTTTGGGTTGCTCACTAGCTAGCTTTGCGTTGCTAGCTGGCTAGATGGCTAGATTTGTGTTGCTAGCTTGATAGCTTTGCGTTGCTATCTTATTAGCTTTGCGTTGCAAGCTTGGTAGCTTTGCGTTGCTAGCTTGCTAGCTTTACGTTGCTAACTTCATAGCTTTGCGTTGCTAGCTTGATAGCTTTGCGTTGCTAGATTGATAGCTTTGCGTTGCTAGCTTGCTAGTTCTGCGTTGCTAGTTTGGTAGCTTGCTAGCCTTGCGTTGCTTGCTTGCTAACTTTGCAATTCTACCTTGCATTCTTTGCGTTGCTAGCTTACTAGCTTTGCGTTGCTAGCTTGCTAGATTTGCGATGATAGCTTGCTAGCTTTGCGATGCTTGCTTGCTTTCTTGCTTTGCGTTTCATGCTAGCTAGCTTTCGTTGCTAGCTTGCTAGCTTTGCGTTGCTAGCTTGCTAGCATTGAGTTTCAAGCTTGCCTGCTTTGCTAGCAAGCTAGCAACGGAAAGCTAGCAAGCTAGCAACGCAAATCTAGCAAGCTAGCAACGCGAAGCTAGCAAAATAGCAACGAATAGTTAGGAAGCTAGCATCGAAAAGCTAGCAAGCAATCATCGCAATGCTAGCAAGAAAGCAACGCAAAGCTACCAAGCTAGCAACGCAAAGCTAGAAAGCTTAACTAGCTTGCTAGCTTGCTAGGTTTGCGTTGCTAGCTACCTAACTTTGCGTTGCTAGCTGGCTAGCTTTAACTTTGCTAGATTTCCAGCTTTGCGTTGCTAGTTTGCCAGCTTTGCTTTTCTATCTTGCTAGCTCTGCGTTGCTCGCTTGCTAGCTTGGCGTTGCTAAGCTTGCTAGATTTGCGTTGCACACTAGCTAGCTTTGCGTTGCTACCTTGCTAGATGGCTAGATTTGCGTTGCTAGCTTGCTAGCTTTGCGTTGTTATCTTATTAGCTTTGCGTTGCAAGCTTGGTAGGTTTGCGTTACTAGCTTGCTAGTTTTACGTTGCTAACTTTATAGTTTGCGTTGCTAGCTTGATAGATTTGCGTTGCTAGCATGCTAGTTTTGCGTTGCTAGTTTGCTAGCTGGCTAGCTTTGCGTTGCTAGCTTGCTAGCTTTGCGTTCTAGCTTGCTAGCTTTGCAATGCTAACTTGCAACCTTTGCGTTGCTAGCTTGCTAGGTTGCGTTGCTACCTTGCAAGCTTTGCGTTGGTAGCTTGGTAGCTTTGCGTTGCTATCTTGCTAGCTTTGCGTTTATTGCTTCCTAGCCTTTAGTTGCTAGCTTCCTAGCTTTGCGTTGCTAGCTTGCTAGCATTGCGTTTAAGCTTGTTAGCTTTGCGTTGCAACATTGCTAGCTTGGCGTTGCTAGCTTGTTAGCTTTGCATTGCTATCTTGCTAGATAATTATATTTGCGTTGCTAGCTTGCCAGCTTTGCGTTGCTAGCTTGCTAGATTTGCGTGGCTAGATTGCCAGTTTTACGTTGCTTGCGTGCTTGCTTGCTTTGTTTTTCTTGCTTGCCATCTTTCGTTGCTAGCTTGCTAGATTTACGTTGCTATCTTTCTAAGTTTGCGTTGCTAACTTACTTGCTAGCGTTACTAGCTTGCGTTGCTAGCTTGTTAGCTTTGCGTTTTCAGCTTGCTAGCTTTGCCTTTCCAGCTTGCTAGAGTTGCTTTGCTAGCTTGCTAGCTTGGCGTTGCTATCTTGGTAATTTTGCGTTGCTAGCTTGCTAGCTTTTCGTTGCTACCTTGCTCGTTTTGCGTTGCAAGCTTTGTAGTTTTGCGTTGCTACCTTGCTAGATTTGCGTTCTTGCTTGCAATCTTTGCGTTGCTAGCTTGCTATATTGCCTTGCAAGCTTGCTATTTTTACGTTGCTAGCTTGCCAAGTTTGCGTTGCTTCCTTGTAGCTTTGCGTTGCTAGATTGCTAGCATTGAGTTTTGAGCTTGATATCTTTACGTTGCTAGCTTGCTAGCTTTGCGTTGCTAGCTTGCTAGCTTTGCGTTGCCAACTTGCTAGTTTGGCTTGGCTAACATGCTATCTTTGCCTAGCTAGCATGCCAGATTTGCGTTGCTAGCTTGCTAACTTTGCGTTGCTAGCTTGCTAGTTTGGCTTGGCTAACATGCTATCTTTGCGTAGCTAGCATGCCAGATTTGTGTTGCTAGCTTGCCAGCTGTGCGTTTCTAGCTTGCCAGGTGTGGGTTGCTAGCTTGCCAAGTTTGCGTTGCTAGGTTGCCAGCATTGCGTTGCTAGCTTGCTATCTTTGCGTTGCAATCTTACTAGATATGCGTTGCTAGTTAGCAAGCTGTGTTTTGCTAGCTTGCCAGGTGTGCGTTGCTAGCTTGCCAGCTTTGCGTTTCTGGCTTGCCAGCATTGCGTTGCTATCTTGTTAGCTTTGCTTTGCTAGCTTGCTAGATTTGGGTGGCTAGCTTGATAGTCTTGCGTTGCTAACTTGCTAACTTTGTGTTGCTTTCTTGCTTGTTTTTTTCGTTTCTTGCTTGCTAGTTTTCATTGCTATCTTGCTACCTTTGCGTTCTTAGCTTGCTAGCTTTGCGTTTATATCTTGCTAGCTTTGCGTTCCTAGCTAACTAGGTTTGTGTTTCTAGCTTGCTAGATTCGCTTTGCTAGCTTGCAAGCTTTGCGTTACTAGCTTGCTAGATTTGCGTTTTAGATGTTAGCTTTGCTTTGCTAGCTTGCGAATTTGCTAGATTTACTTTGCTAGATTGCTTGTTTGCTTTGCTAGCTTGGTAGCTTTGCTTTGCTTGTTTGCTAGCTTTGCGTTGATAGCTTGGTAGCTTGGCGTTTCTAGCTTGCTAGCTCTGCGTTGCTAGCTTGACAGCTTAAATTTTTAGCTTGCCAGTTTTGTGTTGCTAGATTGCTAGATTTGCGTGGCATGCTTGCTTTCTTTTCGTTGCTACCTTGCTAGCTTGCCTTTGTTAACTTGCTAGCATTGAGTTGCTAGTATGCTAGATTTGCGTTTCTTGCTTGCTTGCTTGCTTTGCGTTTCTTGCTTGCTAGCTTTCGTTTCTAGCTTCCTACATATGCTTTGATAGATTGCTAATATTATGTTGCTAGCTTGGAAGTTTGCGTTGCTACCTAACTAGTTTGGTTTTGCTAGCTTGCTACATTTGCTTTGCTAGCTTGCTAGCTATGCACAACTAGCTTGGTAGCTTTGCGTTGCTAGCTTGCTAGCTTGGCGTTGCTACCTTGGTAGTTTTGCGTTAAAAACCTTGCTGGCTTTGTGTTGCTAGCTTTCTAGTTTGCGTTGCTAGCTTGGTAGATTTGCGTTGACAGCTTGCTAACTTTGCGTTCTAGCTTGCTGGCTTTGCGTTGCTAGCTTGTTATCTTTGCCTTGCTAGCTTTATATCTTTGCGTTGTTAGCTTGCTAGCTTTGCGTTGCTAGCTTAAAAGGTGGTTAGGTTTGGGTTAATACCTTGCCAGCTTTGCGTTGCTAATTTCCTAGCTTTGCGTTCCTAGCTTGCTAGCTTTGCTTTGCTAGCTTGCTAGCTTACAAGCTTTGCGTTGCTAACTTGCCAGCTTTGCGTTGCTATCTTTCTATTGTTGCTTTGCTAGATTGCTAGTTTTGCGTTGCTATCTTGGTAGCATTGCGTTGCTAGCTTGTTAGCTTTGCGTTTCTATCTTGGTAGCTTGACGTTGCTATATTGCTAGCTTTGCGTTGCTAGCTTGCTAGCATTGCTTTACTAGCTTCCTAGCTTTGCTNTGCTAGTTTTGCGTTGCTATCTTGGTAGCATTGCGTTGCTAGCTTGGTAGCTTTGCGTTTCTATCTTGGTAGCTTGACGTTGCTATTTTGCTAGCTTTGCGTTGCTAGCTTGCTAGCATTGCTATACTAGATTCCTAGCTTTGCGTTGCTACCTTTGTAGCTTGCCGTTGTTATCTTGCTAACTTTGCGTTGCTAGCATGCTAGATTTGCGTTGCTAGCTTTCTAGGTTTCCGTTGCTAACTTGCTTTCTTGCTTTGTTTTCTAGCTCGTTAGCTTTCGTTTCTAGCTTCCTAGCTTTGCGTTGCTAGATTGCTAGCTTTGTGTTGCTAGCTTGGAAGCTTTGCGTTGCTAACTTGCTAGCTTGGCTTTGCTATCTTCCTTGATTTTCGTTGCTAGCTTGCTAGTTATGTGTTGTAAGCTTGGTAGCTTTGCGTTTCTAGTTTGCTAGCTATGCGTTGCTAACTTGCTAGTTTTGCGTTTCTAGCTTGCTAGCTTGCCGTTGCTTGCTTGGTAGTTTTGCTTTAATAACTTGCTCTCTTTGCGTTGCTAGCTTGCTAGTTTTGCGTTGCTAGCTTGGTAGCTTTGCGTTGCTAGCTTGCTAGATTTGCGTTCTAGCTTGCTGGCTTTGCGTTGCTAGCTTGCGAACTTTGCCTTACTTTCTTGTTATCTTTGCGTTTGTAGCTTGCTAGCTTTGCGTTGCTAACTTGATAGATGGTTAACTATGGGTTACTAGCTTGCCAGCTTTGCGTTGCTAAGTTCCTACCTTTGCGTTCCTAACTTGCTAGCTTTGCGTTGTTGGCTTGCTCGTTTGCTAACTTTGCGTTGCTATCTTGATAGTTTTGCTTTGTTGGTTTGATAGCTTGGTAGATTTGTTTTGCTGGCTTGCTAGGTTTGCGTTCATAGCTTGCTATCTTTGCGTTCTGGCTAGCTAGATTTTCAAAGCTAGCTTGCTATTTTTGCGTTGTTAGCTTGCTACTTTTGCGTTGCTAACTTGCCATTATTTCGTTCCTACCTTGCTAGTTTTGCGATGCTAGCTTGATAGTATTGCGTTGCTAGCTTGTTAGCATTGCGTTGCTACCTTGGTAGTTTTGCGTTGCTAACTTGCTAGCTTTGCGTTGATTGCTTGCGTTGCTTTCTTTCTTGCTAGCTTTCGTTTCTAACTTGCTAGCTATGCGTTGATAACTAGCTAGCTTTGCGTTGCTAGCTGGCTAGCTTTTATATTTCTAGCTTGCCAGGTTTGCTTTGCTAGCTTGCCAGCTTTGCGTTGCTAGTTTGCCAGCTTTGCGTTGCTATTTTGCTAGCTTTGAGTTGCTTGCTTGCTTGCTTGCTTTGCGTTTCTAGCTTCCTAGCTTTACTTTGTTAGCTTACAAATTTTGCGTTGCAAGCTTGGTAGCTTTGCTTTGCTAGCTTGCTAGCTTAGCGTTGCTATCTTGCTAGATGGCTAGATTTTCGTTGCTAGCTTGCTAGCTTTTCGTTGCTAGCTTGGTAGCTTTGCTTTAAAAACTTGCTGGCTTTGTGTTGCTAGCTTGCTTGTTTTGCGTTGCCAGCTTGGTAGCTTCGCGTTGACAGCTTGCTAACATTGCATTCTAACTTGCTGGTTTGCGTTGCTAGCTTGCTAACTTTGCTTTGCTAGCTTTCTATCTTTGCGTTGTTAGCTTGCTAGCTTTGCGTTGCTAGCTTAATATATGGTTAGCTTTGGGATAATACCTTGCCAGCTTTGCGATTCTAACTTCCTAGATTTGCGTTCCTAGCTTGCTAGCTTTGCGTTGCTAGCTTGCTATCTTACTAGATTTGCATTGCTAACTTGCCAGCTTTGCGTTGCTACCTTGCTAGTTTTGCGTTGCTATCTTGCTAATTTTGCGTTGCTAGCTTGGTAGAATTACGTTGCTAGCTTGGTAGATTTGCGTTGCTATCTTGCTAGCTTTTCGTTGATTACTTGCTTTGTTTTCTTGCTTGCAAGGTTTATTTGCTAGCTTGCTAGCTTTGCATTGCTAGCTTGCTAGCATTGCGTTACTAATTTGCTAGCTTTGCGTTGTTACCTTAGTAGTTTACCGTTGCTATCTTGCTAGCTTTTCATTGCTAGCTTGCTAGATTTGCTTTTCTAGCTTGCTAGCTTGCTAGATATGAGTTGCTAGCTAGCTAACTTTGTCTTTCTAGCTTTCCAGCTTTGCGTTGCTACCTAGCCAGCTATACGTTTCTAGCTTCCCAGCTTTGCGTTGCTAGCTTGCCAGCTTTGAGGTGGTAATTTGCTATCTTGCTAGATTTGCGTAGCTACCTTGCTAGCTTTCGTCACTAACTTCGTAGCTTTGCGTTGCTATCTTGCTAGATTTTCCTTAATTGCTTGCTAGCTTTAGTTGCTAGCTCCCTAATTTTGGGTTGCTATCTTTCTAGCTTGGCTTTGCTAGCTTGCTACCTTTACGTTGCTAGCTTGACTGATTGCGTTGCTAGCTTGATAGGTTTTCGTTGCTACCTACCTAGCTTTGCGTTGCTCTCTTGCCAGCTTTGCGTTGCTAGCTTGCCAGCTGTGCGTTGCTAGCTTGCCAGCTTTGCATTGTTATCTTGCTAGTTTGCGTTGCTTGCTTGTTTGCTTGCTTGCTTTGCATTTCTTGCTTCCTAGCTTTACCTTTCTAACTGGCTTATTTTTCGTTGCTCGCTCGCTAACTTGGCGTTTCTAGATTGCTGGCTTTCGTTGCTAGTTTGTTAGATTTACGTTTCCCGCTAGCTAGCTTTTCGTTGCTAGCTTGCTAAACGTTTAGGTTTGCGTTGCCATCTTTCTAGCTTTGCGTTGCTATCTTACTAGCTTTGCGTTGCAATCTTGCTTGATTTGCGTTACTAGCTTGTGAGCTTTTCGTTGCTAACTTCAAAGCTTTGCGTTCCTAGCTTGATAGCTTTGCGTTGCTAGCTTGCTAGTTTTGCGTTACTAGCTTGTTACGTTGCTAGTTTTCTTTGCTAGCTTGCTAGCTTTGCGTTCTAGCTTGCTAGCTTTGCAATGATAGCTTGCAAACTTTGCGTTGCTAGCTTGTTAGCTTTGCTTTGCTAGCTTTCTAGCTTTTCTTTGGTAGCTTGCTAGTTTTGCAATGCTTGCTTGCTTACTTGCTTTGATTTTCTAGCTTGCTAGCTTTGCGTTCAAGCTTGCTAGCTTTGCAATGATAGCATGCAAACTTTGCGTTGCTAGCTTGCTATCTTTGCGTTCTAGCTTGCTAGATTTTCAAATCTAGCTTGCTATTTTTGCGTTGTTAGCTTGCTACTTTTGCGCTGCAAACTTGCCAGCTTTGCGTTGCTACCTTGCTTGTTTTGGGTTGCTAGGTTGCTAGTATTGCGTTCCTAGGTTGTTAGCATTGCGTAGCTAGCTTGGAAGCTTTGCGTTGCTAACTTGCTAGATTTCTTTAATTGCTTGCTTTGCTTCCTTCTTGCTAGCTTTCTTTCCTAATTTGCTAGCTATGCGTTTATAGCTAGCTAGCTTTGCTTTGCTAGCTTGTTAGCATTGCGTTACTAGCTTTTAAATTTTGCGTTGCTAACTTGCTAGCTTGCTGGTGCTATCTTGTTATCTTTGCGTAGCTAGCTTTCTAGATTGCTAGATTTGCGTTGCAAGCTTGCTAGCTTTGCATTGCTAACTTGGTAGCTTTGCGTTGTTAGCTTGCTATATTTGCGTTGCTAGCTTGTTAGCTTTTAGTTGCTAGCTTTTTAGCTTTGTGTTGCTATCTTGCTGGAATTGCGTTAATTGCTTGCTAGCTTTTCGTTGCTAGCTTCCTAAGTTTTCGTGTCTATCATGCTTGCTTTGCTTTGCTAGCTTGCTAGATTTGCGTTGCTAGCTTGCTAGCTTTGCGTTGTTAGCTTGCTAGATTTCCATTGCTAGCTTTATAAATATGCGTTGCTAGCTTGCTAGCTTTGCGTTTCTAGTTTTCCAGCTTTGCGTTGCTAGCTAGCCAGATTTGCGTTTCTAGTTTGCCAGTTGTACGTTGCTGGCTTGCCAGCTTTGCGTTGCTAGCTTCCCATCTTTGCGTTGCTAGCTTCCCAGGTTTGCGTTGCTACCTTGCTATCTTGCTAGATTTGCGTTGCTACCTTGCTAGCTTTGCGTTGCTAGCTTGCTAGATTTCCGTTGCTAGCTTGCTAATTTGGCGATGCTGGATTTTCTAGATTTGCGTTGCTAGCTTTCTGGCTTCTTCTGCTAGCTTGCTGGCTTTGAGTTGCTAGCTGGCTGGGTTTGGTTTTCTAGCTTGCAATCTTTGCGTTGCTACTTACTAGATTTGCTTTGCTAGCTTGCTAGATTTGCGTTCCTAGCTTGCTACTTTTGCGTTGCTAGCTTGTTAGCTTTCCGTTTCTAGCTAGCTATCTTGCTAGATTAGCGTTGAGAGCTTGCTAGCTTTGCGTTCCAAGCTTGATAGATTAGTGTTGCCAGCTTGCAAGCTTTGCGTTACCAGCTTGTTAGCATTGCGCTGATAGCTTGCTAGCTATATGTTGGTAGCTTCCTAGCTTTTAGTTGCTATTTCGCTAGCTTGCTAGATATGCGTTGTTATCTTTCTAGCTTTGCTTTGCTATTTTGCTAGCTTTGAGTTGCAAGCTTCCTAGTTTTGCGTTGCTAGCTTTCTAGCGTTGCGTTGCTAGCTTAATTTGCGTGGCAAACTTGCTTTGCGTTTCTAGCCTACTTTGCGTTGCCTGCTTGCCTGCTTGCTTGATTTGCGTTCCTTGCTTGATTTACTTACTTTGTGTCCTTGCTTGCTTGGTTACTTTGCGTTCTTTTCTTTCTTTGAGTTGCTTCCTTGCTTGTTTTGCGTTGCTTGTTTGTTTGCTTGCTTGTTTGCTTGCTTTGCTTCGTTTGTTTTCTTGCTTGCTTTTCGTTGGTTGTTTGCTTACTTTGCCTTGCTTACTAGCTTGCTTTGCGGTTTTGGCTTGGTTGCTTGCTTTGTGTTGCTGCTTGTTTGCTAGATGGCCTTGCTTGGTTTCTTGCTTATTCTCTTGCGTTGCGCTGCTTGCTTTTATTGCTTGTTTTGCGTAACTTGCCTGCTTTTCTTTGCTTGCTAACTTCTGTGCTTTCGTTGCTTGCTTCCTTTGCGTTGCTTGTTTGCTTTCTTGCTTTTCATAGATAGCTTGCTAGCTTTGCGTTGCTTGGTTGCTCGCTTAATTTGCTTTGCTTGCTTGTTTGCTTTGCGTTTCTTGCTTGATAGCTATGCGTTGCTAGCTTGCAGGATTTTTCGTTGCTAGCTTGATAGCCTTGCGTTGCTAGCTTGTTTGCTTTGCGTTTCTAGTCTGCTTGCTTATTTTCTTTGAGGTTCTTGCTTGCTAACTTTGCGTTGCAACTTGTTATCTTTGCGTTCCTAGCTTGCTAACTGTGGGTTGCTAGCTTGTTAGCTTTGCGTTGCTAGATTCGTAGCTTGATATATGTGATTTGCTAGCTTGCTATCTTTTGTTGATAGCTTACTAGTTTTGCGTTGCCAGATGGCTATTTTTGCTTAGCAAGCTTGCTAGTTTTACGTTGCTTCTTTGCTTGCTTGTTGTTTTGCGTTGCTTGCTGGCTTTGCGTTTCTTTCTGGCTGGCGTTGCGTTGCTAGCTTGCTATCCTTGCTTTGCTAGCTTGCTATCTGTGCGTTTCTAGCTTGCAAATTGCTAGATTTGCGTTGTCAACTGGCTAACTATGTGTTGCAAGCTTGCTAGATTTGCGTTGCCAGCTTGTTACTTTTGCGTTGCTAGATTGCTAGCTTGCTAGATTGCTAGCTTGCTGGATTAGCTTTGCTAGCTTGCTAGATTTGCATTGTTACATTGCCAGCTATGCGTTTCTTGCTTGTTATCTTTGCGTAGCAAGCTTGTTAGCCTTGGTTTCAAGCTTCCTAGCTTTGCGTTTCTAGCTTGCAAGGTTTGCGTTTCTAGCTTGCTAGCTTTGCGTTGCTAGCTTGCTAGCTCTCCGTCGCTAGCTTGCTAGCTTTGCGTTGCTAGCTTGCTACATTTGCGTTGCTAGGTTGCTAGCTTTGCGTTTCTAGCCTAGTAGTTTTACTTGCAAGCTTGCTAGCATTTCGTTGCAAGCTTGCAATATTTACGTTGCTATCTTTGCTAGCCTTGCGTTGCTAGCTTCTAACTTTGCGTTTCTAGGTTGCTAGCTTGCTGGATTTGCGTTGCTATCTTGCTTGTTGGATTTCGTTACACCTTGCTAGCTTACATTGCTAGCTTGCTAGCCTTTCGTTGTTACCTTGCAAGCTTTGCGTTCCTAGCTTGCTAGCTTTGAGTCTCTAGCTTCCTAGATTTGCTTTTCTAGCTAGCTAGCTTTGCGTTGCTTGCTTGCTAGATAGTTTGGTTAACTTGTAATCTTTGCGTTGCTTGCTTGCTTGATTTGTTTTTCTTGCTTTATAGCTGTATGTTGCTAGCTTGCTTGCTTTGCGTTGCTAGCTTGCTAGCTTCGCGTTGCTACCTTGCAAGCTTGCTAGCTACGCGTTGCTACCTTGCTAGCTTTGCGTTGCTAGCTTGCTATCTTTCCGTTGTTGTCTTGCTATATTAGCGTTGCTAGCTTGCTTGCTTTGCATTGCTAGCTTGCTAGATTTGCTTTTCTAGCTTGCTAGCTTTGCGTTGCTATCTTGCTAGCTTAGGGTTACTAGCTTGCTAGATCAAGTTGCTAGCTTGATAGATTGCGTTGCTAGCTTGCTAGTTTCGCGTTGGTAGCTTGCTAGCTTTGGGTGGCTAACTTGCTAGCTTTGCTTTGCTACCTTACTTGCTTTGCGTTGCTAACTTCCTAGCTTTACGTTGCTATCTTGCTAGCTTTGCGTTTCTAGGTTGCTAGCTTTTCGTTGCAAGCTTGCCAGCTTTCCGTTGCTAGCTTGCTAGCTTTGAGTTGCTAGCTTGCTACATTTGCATTTCAAGCTTGCTACCTTTGCGTTGCTTGCTTGCTTGTTTGATTTTCTTTGCTTGCTTGCTTTGTGTTTATTCCTGGCTAGTGTTGCATTGCTAGCTTGCTATCTTTGCGTTGCTAGCTTGCTATCTGTTCGTTCCTAGCTTGCAACTTTCTACATATGCGTTGCCAACTGGCTAGCTTTTTGTTGCAAGCTTGCTAGCTTTGCGTTTCCAGCTTGTTACTTTTGATTTGCTAGCTTTCTAGCTTGCTAGCTTGCTAGATTAGCTTTGCTAGCTTGCTATATTTGTGTTGCTAGCTTGCTAGACTCGCGTTGCTTGCTTGCTAACTTTGCGTTGAAAGCCTGCTAGCTTTGCGTTGCAAACTTGCTAGCTTTTCGTTGCTAGCTTGTTAGCTTTCCGATATTAGATTGCTAGTTTTGCGTTGCAAGCATGCTAGCTTTGAATTGCTAGCTTGATAGCTTTGCGTCGCTTACTTGCTTGCTTTGCGTAACATGCTTGCTTTACTTTGCTTGCTTGTTTGCTTTTTTCGTTGCTTGATTACGTGCTTTGCGTTACTTGTTTGGTTGCTTTTCGTTGCTTGCTTGCTTCCTTGCTTTGCGTTGCTAGCTTGCTAGCTTTGCGTTGCTAGCTATCTAACTTTGCGTTGTTAACTTGCTAGCTTAGCTGTGCTAGCTTACCCACTTTGCGTTGCTAGCTTGCTAGCTTTGCGTTGCTAGCTTTCTAGACTTGTGTTGCCAGCTTGCAACAATTACTTTGCCAGCTTGTTAGCTTTGCGCTGATAGCTTGCTAGCTATATTTTGGCAGCTTGCTAGCTTTTAGTTGCTATTTCGCTAGCTTGCTAGATTTGCATTGTTATCTTTCTAGCTTTGCTTTGCTATTTTGCTAGCTTTGCGTTTCCAGCTTCCTAGTTTTGCTTTGATATCTTGCTTGGTTTGCGTTGCTTGCTTGCAAGGGTTGCGTTGCTAGCTTGCTTTGCGTGGCTAGCTTGCTTTGCGTTTCAAGCCTCCTTTGCGTTGCCTGCTTGCCTGCATGCCTGCTTGCTTGATTTGCGTCCCTTGCTTGATTTACTATCTTTGTGTTTCTTGCTTGCTTGGTTGCTTTGCGTTCTTTGCTTTCTTTGAGTTTCTTCCTTGCTTATTTTGCGTTGCTTGCTTGTTTGCTTGCTTTGCTTCGTTTGTTTTCTTACTTGCTATGCGTTGGGTGATTTCTTACTTTGCTTTGCTTGCTTGCTTGCTTTGCCGTTTTGGCTTTTTTGCTTGCTTTGGGTTGCTTCCTTACATTGTTTTCTTGCTTGTTTGCTAGATTGCGTTGCATGGTTTCTTGCTTATTTCCTTGCGTTGCGTTGCTTGCTTTTCTTGCTTGTTTTGCGTAACTAGCCAGCTTTCCTTTTCTTGCTATTCTCTATGCATTCCTTGCTTGCTTTCTTTGCTTTGCTTGCGTTGCATGCTTGCTTGCTTGATTTGCTTTGCTTGTTTGCTTGCTTTGCGTTTCTTTCTTGCTAGCTTTGCGTTGCTAGATTGCTAGATCTTTCGTTGCTAGCTTGCTAGGTTAGCGTTGCTAGCTTGCTTGCTTTGCGTTTAAGGTTCGCTTGCTTATTTGCTTTGAGGTTCTTGCTTGCTAGCATTGCGTTGCTAGCTTGGTATATTTGCGTTCTTAGCTTGCTAGTTCTGGGTTGCTAGCATGCTCGCTTTGCGTTGCTTGATTCGTTGCTTGATATATATGCGTTGCTAGCTTGCTAGCTTTGCGTTGCTAGCTTACTAGTTTTGCGTTCCTTGCTTGCTTGCTTTGGGTTCCTTGCTTGCTTGCTTTGGGTTCCTTGCTTGCTTGGTGTTTCTTGCTTGCTAGTTCAGTGTTGCTAGCTTGCTAGATTTGCGTTGCTAGCTTGCAATATGTCCGTTCTTACCCTGCTAATTTTACGTCGCTAGCTTGCTAGCATTTCTTTGCTAGTTTGCTAGTTTTTGCTAGGTTGCTAGCGTTGATTTGCTAGCTTGCTAGATTTTCGTTGATAGCTTGCTAGCTTTCAGTTATTGCCCGCTAGATTTGCGTTGCTAGATTGATAGTTTGCTAGCTTTGCTTTTCTAGCTTGCTAGCTTTGCATTGTTAGCTTGTTATTTTGCGTTAAAAGCTTGCTAGATTTCCGTTGCTCTCCTGCTAGCTTCGCGTTCCTTGCTTGCTTGCTTGATTTGTATTTATGCCTTTTTAGCTTTGCGCTTCTTGCTTGCTAGCTTTGAGTTGCTAGATTGCTAGCTTTACTTTGCTAGCTTGCTAGAATTGATTTGCTCGCTTTCCAGCTTTCCTTTGTTGGCTTGTTAGTTTAGATTTGCTAGCTTGCAAGCTTTTCTTTGCTAGCTTGCTAGCTTTGCCTTTCTAGCATGCTAGCTTTGCGTTGCTAGCTTGCTATCTCTGCGTTTCTAGCTTGCTAATTTGCGTTTCTAACTTGATAGATTGCGTTTCTAGGTTGCTAGAATTTGCGTTGCTAGCTTGCTAGCATTGGGTTGCTAGCTAGCCAGGTTTTGCGCTTCTAGCTTGCCAGCTTTGCGTTGCTACATTGCTAACATGGCATTGTTAACTTGCTA
>NW_019735508.1:7860-13462 GCF_002891405.2 Cryptotermes secundus | reverse complement strand
TTGGCTTTACTAGATTGCTAACTTTGCGTTGTTAGCTTGCTAGATTGCTAGAGTTGCTTTGATAGCTTGCTAGCTCTGCTTTGCAATCTAACTAGCCTTGCGTTACTAGCTTGCATGCTTTGCGTTTCTAGCTTGCTAGCTTTCCTTTCTAGCTTGCTAGATTTGCGTTGCTAGCTTGCTAGCTAGGCATTGCTAGCTGGCTAGCTTTGTATTGCTAGCTGGCTAGCTTTGCGTTGCTAGTTTGCTAACTTTGCGTTGCTAGTTTGCTATCTTTTCTTTGCTAGCTTGCCAGCTTTGCGTTGCTAGCTTGCTAAGTTTGCGATTCTAGCTTGCTAGTTTTTGTTGGTAGCATGCTGGCATTGCGTTATTAGCTTGCTAGCATTGCGTTGCTATCTTGCTAGCTTTGCATTGCTTTCTTGCTTGCTTACTTTGCGTTACTTGCTTGCTAGCATTTCGTTTCTAGCTTGCCTGATTTGCTTTCCAACTTTGCCAGCTTTGCATTGTTAGCTTGATAGGTTTCTTTTGTTAACTAGCTAGCTTGCTAAATATTCGTTTCTAGTTTGCTAGCTTTGGATTGCTAGATCCCAAGTATCCTAGATTTTCGTTGCAAGCATTATAGCTTTCCCTTGCTAGCATGCTAGCTTTGCGTTGCTAGCTTGCTAACTTTGCGTTGCTATCTTGCTAGATTTATATTGCTTGCATGCTTTCTTTCATTGCGTTTCTTGCTTGCTAGAATTTCGTTGTTAGCTTGCTAGATTTGCGTTGCTAGCTTGCTAGCTTTGCGTCTCTAGCTTGCTAGCTTTGCGATTCTAGCTTGCTAGATTGCTAGCTTTGCGTTGCTAGCTTGCTAACTTTGCGTTGATATCTTACTAGCTTTGCGATGCTACCTGCTAGCATTGATTTACTATCTTGCTAGCTTTGCGTTGCTACCGTCATGCTCTGCGAAACTAGAGTGTTAGCTTTGCGTTGATAGTTTTGCAAGCTAGATAGCATTGCTTTTATAGCTTGGTAATTTGCGTTGCTAGCTTGCTAGATTTGCGTTCTAGCTTTCTAGCTTTGCAAAGCTAGCTGTCTATCTTTGCCTTGCTAGCTTACTAGCTTTGCGTTGCTAGCTTTCTAGCTTTGCGTTGCTTGCTTTCTAGATTTGCGATGCTAGCTTCCTCGCCTTTCTTTGCTAGCTTTCCGTTATTAGCTTAAAAGCTTTGCGTTGCTATCTTACTAGATTTCCGTTGCTAGTTTGCCAGCTTTAGATTGTTATCTTTGCCAGCTGTGCGTTGCTAGCTTGCCAGCTATGCGTTTGTAACTTGCCAGCTTTGCGTTTCTAACTTGCTAGCTTTGCGAATCTTGCTTGCTAACCTTGAATTGTTAGGTTGCTCTCTTTGAGTTGCTAGCTTGGTAATTTTGCGTTGCTAACTTGCCAGGAATTCGTTGCTATTTTGCTAGCTTGGCGTTGCAAGCTTGCTAGCTTTACGTTCCTAGCTTGCTAGCTTTGCGTTGCGAGCTTTCTAAATTGCTAGATTTGCGTTGATAACTTTCCAGCTTTGCGTTACTTTCTAACTAGTTTTGCGTTGCTACCTTGCTAGCTTCGCTTTGCTAACTACATTGATTTGGGTTATTAGCTTGCTATATTTGCTTTGTTAGCTTTGCTTTTGCTAGCTTCCTAGCTTGCTAGATTTCCGTTCCTAGCTTGCTAGCTTTGCGTTGCTAGCTTGCTAGGCATACGTTGCTTGCTTGCAAGCCCATGTTTGCGTTGCTAGCTTAAATATCTTCGTTGCTATATTGTTAGTTTTGCGTTGCTAGCTTGCCAGCTTTGCGTTGCTAGCTTGCCAGCGTTCCGTTGCTAGCTTGCTAGCTTTCCGTTGCTAGATTTCTAGCTTGCTAGTTATGGTTTACTAGCTTGCTAGCTTTTTGTTGCTATCTTGCTAGGTTTGCGTTGCTGTCTTGCTAGATATGCGTTCCTACCTTGCTAGCTTTGCGTTGCTAGCTTGTAAATTTTGCGTTGCGTGCTTAATTGCTTTGCGTTGCTAGCTTGCTAGATTTGCGTTGGTTGCTTGCTAGCTTTGCCTAGCTGGCTTTTTAATTTTTCTTTGCTAGCTTGCCAGCTTTGCGTTGCTAGCTTACCAGCGTTGCGTTGCTAGCTTGCTAGCTTTCCTTTGCTAGATTTCTAGCTTGCTAGTTATGGGTTACTACCTTGCAAGCTTTTTGTTGCTATCTTGCTAGGTTTGCGTTGCTAGCTTGCTAGCTTTCCTTTGCTAGATTTCTAGCTTGCTAGTTATGGGTTACTACCTTGCAAGCTTTTTGTTGCTATCTTGCTAGGTTTGCGTTGCTAGCTTGCTAGATATGCGTTCCTACCTTGATTGTTTTGCGTTGCTAGCTTCTTAGTTTTGCGTTGCGTACTTGTTTGCTTTATGTTGCTAGATTGCTAGTTTCCGTTTCTCGCTTGCTAGATTGCTAGATTTGCGTTGTAAGCATGCTAGCATTGCGTCGCTATCTTACTAGGTTTTCGTTGCTAGCCTGCTAGCTTTGTTTGCTAGCTTGCTAGATTTGCGTTGCTCTCTTCCTAGCTTTGCTTTGCTAGATTGCTATCTTTGCGTTGCTAGCTTGCTTGATTTGATTTGCTAGCTTGCTATCTTTGCGTTGCTAGCTTGCTAATTTTGCGTTGCTACCTTGCTATATTTGCGTTGCTAGCTTGCTAGCTTTGCGATGCTAGCTTGCTAGCTTTGAGTTGCTAGCTTGCTAGCTTTGCGTTGCTAGCTTGCTAGATTTGCGTAGTTAGCATGCTAGCTTTGCGTTGCTATCTTACTAGATTTTCGTTGCTATCCTGCTAGCTTTGCTTTGCTAGCTTGCTAGATTTTCGTTGCTCGCTTCCTAGCTTTTCTTTGCTTGTTTGCATTCTTTGCGTTGCTAGCTTGCTAGCTTGCTTGATTTGATTTGCTAGCTTGCTAGATTTGCGTTTCTAGCTTGCTAGCTTTGCGTTGCTAGCTTGCTAACTTTCTGTTGCTAGCTTCTTAGCTTGCTAGATATGCGTTGTTGTTTGCTATATTTGCGTTACCAGCATTCCAGCTTTGCGTTTATAGCTTGCCAGTTGTGCTTTACTGGCTTGCATGCTTTGCGTTGCTAGCTTCCCAGCTTTGCTTTGCTAGCTTGCTAGCTTTGCGATGCTTGCTTTCTTCCTTGCCTTGAGTATATAGCTAGCTTCTTTTTGATTCTAGCTTGCTAGATTTGCGTTGCTAGCTTGCTAGTATTGCGTTGCAAGGTTGCTAGTTTGCGTTGCTACTTTGCTGGTTTGGCGTTGCTAGCTTTATAGCCTTGCGTTACTAGTTTGTAAGCTTTACGTGGCTTGCGTGTTTGCCTGCTTTCTTTCTTGTTTGCTATCTTTCGTTGCTAGCTTGCTAGGATTACGTTGCTATCTTGCTAAGTTTGCTTTGCTAAATTGCTAGAATTGCGTTGCTAGTTTCCTAGCTTTGAGTTGCTATCTTGCTAGCTTTGCGTTGCTAGGTTGCTAGATTGCTAGATTTTTCGTTGCTACCTTTGTAGGTTTGCGTTGCTAGCTTTCTAGCTTTGCAATTCTATCTTGCTTTTTTGCGATGCTAGCTTGATAAATTTGCGTTATTAGCCTGATTGCTTTGCGTTACTATCTTGCTGGCTTTACGTTGCTAACTTCATAGCTTTGGTTGCTAACTTGATAGTTTTTCGTTGCTAGCTTGCTAGTTTTGCGTTGCTAGCTTACTAGATTGCTAGATTTGCGCTGCTAGCTTCCTAGCTTTGCGTTTCAATGTTGCTAGCTTTGAGTTGCTAACTGGTTAGCTTTGCGTTACTAGCTTGCTTGCTTCCGTTGCGTTTTATGCTTGCTAGCTTTGCGTTACTAGCTTGCATGCTTTGCGTTGCTAGCACGCTAATTTGATAGATTTGCTCTGCTAGCTTGCTAGCTTTGTGTTCTAGCTTGCTAGGTTTGCGTTCCTAGTTTTGAAACTTTCCCTTGCTAGCTTGCTACCTTTGTTTGCTAGCTTGCTAGCTTTCCGTTGCTAGCTTGTTAGCTTTGCGTTGCTAGCTTGCTAGCTTTGCATTTTTAGCTTGCTAACTTTGCGTTGCTTGTTTGCTAGTTTTGCGTTGCTAGCTTGCTAGTCTGCTAGATTTTCGTTGCTACCTTGCAAGCTTTGCGTTCCTATCTTGCTAGCATTGCGTTTCTAGCTTATTAGCTTGCTAGATTTGCGTTGCTATCTTGCTAGATTTTCGTTGCTATCTTGCTAGATTTGGGTTGCTAGCTTGCTAGACTCGCGTTGCTAGCTTGGTAACTTTCGTTGAAAGCCTGATAGCTTTGCGTTGCAAGTTTGCTAGCTTTGCGTTGCTAGCTTGTTAACTTTCCCCTATTAGATTGCTAGAATTGCGTTTCAAGCATGCTATCTTTGAATTGCTGGCTTTCTAGCTTTGCGTCGCTTGCTTGCTTTCTTTGCGTAAAATTCTTGCTTTACTTTGCCTGCAAGTTTGCTTGTTTCGTTGCTTGATTTCTTTCTTTGCGTTTCTTATTTTCTTTCGTTGCGTTACTTGCTTCCTTCCTTGATTTGCGTTGCTATCTTACTAGCTTGCGTTTGTAGCTTGCTAAATTTGCGTTGCTAACTTGCTAGCTTTGCTGTGCTAGCTTACTTAATTTGCGTTGCTATTTTGCTAGCTTTGCGTTGCTAGCTTGCTAAATTTCCGTTGCTAGCTTGCTAACTTCGCGATGCTGGATTTTCTAGCTTTGCGTTGCTAGCTTTCAGGCTTCTTCTGCTAGCTTGCTGGCTTTGAGTTTCTAGCTGGCTGGCTTTGGATTTCTATCTTGCTATCTTTGCGTTGCTACCTTACTAGATTTGCGTTGTTAGCTTGCTAGATTTGCGTTCCTATCTTGCTACCTTTGCGTTGCTAGCTTGTTAGCTTTCCGTTTTTAGCTTTCTATCTTGCTAGATTAGCGTTGATAACTTGCTAGCTTTGCGTTGCCAGTTTGCTAGATTAGTGTTTCCAGGTTGAAAACTTTGCGTTAACAGCTTGTTAGCATTGCGCTGATAGCTTGCTAGCTATATGTTGGTAGCTGGCTAGCTTTTAGTTGCTATTTCGCTAGCTTGCTAGATATGCGTTGTTATCTTTCTAGCTTTGCTTTGCTATTTTGCTAGCTTTGCGTTGCAAGCTTCCTAGTTTTGCTTTGCTAGTTTGCTAGCGTTGTGTTGCTAGCTTAATTTGCGTGGCAAACTTGCTTTGCGTTTCTAGCCTCATTTCCGTTGCCTGCTTGCCTGCTTGCTTGATTTGCGTTCCTTGCTATTTACTTTCTTGTGTTTCTTGCTTGCTTGTTTACTTTGCGTTCTTTTCTTTCTTTGAGTTGCTTCCTTGCTTGTTTTGCGTTGCTTGCTTGTTTGCTTGCTTTGCTTCGTTTGTTTTCTTGCTTGTTTTGCGTTGGTTGTTTGCTTACTTTGCCTTGCTTGCTAGCTTGCTTTACGGTTTTGGCTTGGTTGCTTGCTTTGTGTTGCTGCTTGTTTGCTAGATGGCCTTGCTTGGTTTCTTGCTTATTCCCTTGCGTTGCGCTGCTTGCTTTTATTGCTTGTTTTGCGTAACTTGCTGCTTTTTTGCTTTC
>NW_019735508.1:0-7513 GCF_002891405.2 Cryptotermes secundus | reverse complement strand
GTTGCTAGCTTGCTTGCTTGTTGTCTTGCGTTGCTTGCTTGCTTTGCGTTTCTTTCTGGCTGGCGTTGCGTTGCTAGCTTGCTATCTTTGCTTTGCTAGCTTGCTATCTGTGCGTTTCTAGCTTGCAACTAGCTAGATTTGCGTTGTCATCTAGCTAACTTTGTGTTGCAAGCTTGCTAGCTTTGCGTTGCCAGCTTGTTACTTTAGCGTTGTTAGATTGCTAGCTTATTAGATTAGCATTGCTAGCTTGCTAGATTTGCATTGCTACATTGCCAGCTATGCGTTGCTTGCTTGTTATCTTTGCGTAGCAAGCTTGCTAGCCTTGGTTTAAGGCTTCCTAGCTTTGCGTTTGTAGCTTGCAAAGTTTGCGTTTCTAGCTTGCTAGCTTTGCGTTGCTAGCTTGCTAGATTTCCGTCGCTAGCTTGCTAGCTTTGCGTTGCTAGCTTGCTACATTTGCGTTTCTAGTTTGCTAGCTTTGCGTTTCTAGCCTAGTAGTTTTACTTGCAAGCTTGCTAGAATTTCGTTGCAAACTTGCAAGATTTACGTTGCTATCTTGCTAGCCTTGCGTTGCTAGCTTCAAACTTTGCGTTTCTAGGTTGCTAGCTTTGCGTTGTAGCTTGCTAGCTTGCTGGATTTGGGTTGCTAGCTTGCTTGTTGGATTTCGTTACACCTTGCTAGCTTACATTGCTAGTTTGCTAGCAATTCGTTGTTACCTTGCAAGCTTTGCGTTCCTAGCTTGCTAGCTTTGAGTCTCTAGCTTCCTAGATTTGCTTTTCTAGCTAGCTAGCTTTACGTTGCTCGCTTGCTAGATAGTGTGGTTAACTTGTAAACTTTGCGTTGCTAGCTTGCTTGATTTGTGTTTCTTGCTTTATAGCTTTACGTTGCTAGCTTGCTTGCTTTGCGGTTCTAGCTTGCTAGCTTCGCGTTACTACCTTGCTAGCTTTGCGTTGCTAGCTTGCTATCTTTCCGTTGTTGTCTTGCTATCTTAGCG
Organism: Cryptotermes secundus; assembly: GCF_002891405.2. Lineage (NCBI taxonomy): Eukaryota > Metazoa > Arthropoda > Insecta > Blattodea > Kalotermitidae > Cryptotermes > Cryptotermes secundus. Next base: position 6,522 of record NW_019735508.1, on the reverse strand, counting down.
TTGCTAGCTTGCTTGCTTTGCATTGCTAGCTTGCTAGATTTGCTTTTCTAGCTAGCTAGCTTTACGTTGCTAGCTTGCTTGCTTTGCATTGCTAGCTTGCTAGCTTAGGGTTTCTAGCTTGCCCGATCAAGTTGCTAGCTTGATAGATTGCGTTGCTAGCATGCTAGTTTTGCGTTGGTAGCTTGCTAGCTTTGGGTTGCTATCTTGCTAGCTTTGCTTTGCTACCTTACTGGCTTTGCGTTGCTAACTTCCTAGCTTTACGTTGCTATCTTGCTAGCTTTGCGTTTCTAGCAAGCAATGTTTGCGTTGCTAGCTTGCTAGATTGCTATTTTTGTCTTGCTAGATTGCTAGATTTGCATTGCTAGCTTACTAGCCTTGCGTTGCAAAATTGCTATTTTGCGTAGCAAACTTGCAATCTTTGCGTAGCAAACTTGCTAGCTTTACGTTGTTAGCTTGCTAGCTTTGCGTTTCTACGTTGCTAGCTTTTCGTTGCAAGCTTGCCAGCTTTCCGTTGCTAGCTTGCCAGCTTTGAGTTGCTAGCTTGCTACATTTTCTTTGCAAGCTTGCTACCTTTGCGTTGCTTGCTTGCTTGTTTGATTTTCTTTGCTTGCTTGCTTTGCGTTTATTGCTGGCTAGTGTTGCATTGCTAGCTTGCTATCTTTGCGTTGCTAGCTTGCTATCTGTTCGTTCCTAGCTTGCAAATTTCTAGATATGCGTTGCCAACTGGCTAGCTTTTTGTTGCAAGCTTGCTAGCTTTGCGTTTCCAACTTGTTACTTTTGAGTTGCTAGCTTACTAGCTTGCTAGCTTGCTAGATTAGCTTTGCTAGCTTGCTATATTTGTGTTGCTAGCTTGCTAGACTCGCGTTGCTTACTTGCTAACTTTGCGTTGAAAGCCTGCTAGCTTTGCGTTGCAAACTTGCTAGCTTTTCGTTTCTAGCTTGTTAGCTTTCCGATATTAGATTGCTAGTTTTGCGTTGCAAGCATGCTAGCTTTGAATTGCTAGCTTGATAGCTTTGCGTCGCTTGCTTGCTTGCTTTGCGTAACATGCTTGCTTTACTTTGCTTGCTTGTTTGCTTTTTTCGTTGCTTGATTACGTGCTTTGCGTTACTTGTTTGGTTGCTTTGCGTTGCTTGCTTGCTTCCTTGCTTTGCGTTGCTAGCTTGCTAGCTTTGCGTTGCTAGCTATCTAACGTTGCGTTGTTAACTTGCTAGCTTAGCTGTGCTAGCTTATTCACTTTGCGTTGCTAGCTTGCTAGCTTTGCGTTGCTAGCTTGCTATATTTATGTTGTCAGCTTGCAAACATTGCGTTGCCAGCTTGTTAGCTTTGCGCTGATAGCTTGCTAGCTATATTTGGCAGCTTGCTTAGCTTTTAGTTGCTATTTCGCTAGCTTGCTAGATTTGCGTTGTTATCTTTCTAGCTTTGCTTTGCTATTTTGCTAGCTTTGCGTTGCCAGCTTCCTAGTTTTGCTTTGCTATCTTGCTAGGTTTGCGTTGCTAGCTTGCTAGGGTTGCGTTGCTAGCTTGCTTTGCGTGGCTAGCTTGCTTTGCGTTTCAAGCCTCCTTTGCGTAGCCTGCTTGCCTGCTTGCCTGCTCGCTTGATTTTCGTTCCTTTCTTGATTTACTATTTTTGTGTTTCTTGCTTGCTTGGTTGCTTTGCGTTCTTTGCTTTATTTGAGTTTCTTCCTTGCTTGTTTTGCGTTGCTTGCTTGTTTGCTTGCTTTGCTTCGTTTGTTTTCTTACTTGCTATGCGTTGGGTGATTTCTTACTTTGCTTTGCTTGCTAACTTGCTTTGCCGTTTTGGCTTTGTTGCTTGCTTTGCGTTGCTTCCTTACATTGTTTTTCTTGCTTGTTTGCTAGATTGCGTTGCTTGGTTTCTTGCTTATTTCCTTGCGTTTCGTTGCTTGTTTTTCTTGCTTGTTTTGCGCAACTAGCCTGCTTTCCTTTGCTTGCTAGTCTCTGTGCTTTCGTTGCTTGCTTTCTTTGCGTTGCTTTTTTGCTTGCTTGCTTTGCTTAGCTAGCTTGCTAGGTTTGCGTTGCTTGCTTGCTTGCTTGATTTGCTTTGCTTGTTTGCTTGCTTTGCGTTTCTTTCTTGCTATCTTTGCGTTGCTAGCTTGCTAGATTTTTCGTTGCTAGCTTGCTAGCTTAGGGTTGCTAGCTTGCTTGCTTTCCGTTTCAGGTTTGCTTGCTTATTTTCTTTGAGGTGTTTTCTTGCTAGCTTTGCGTTGCTAGCTTGGTATTTTTGGGTTCTAATCTTGCTAGTTCTGTGTTGCTAGCATGCTCGCTTTGCGTTGCTTGATTTGTTGCTTGATATATATGCGTTGCTAGCTTGCTAGTTTTGCGTTGCTATCTTACTAGCTTTGCGTTCCTTGCTTGCTTGATTTAGGTTCCTTGCTTGCTTGGTGTTTCTTGCTTGCTTGTTTAGTGTTGCTAGCTTGCTAGATTTGCGTTGCTAGCTTGCAATATATCCGTTCCTACCCTGCTAACGTTACGTTGCTAGCTTACTAGTTTTGCGTTTCTAGCTTGCTAGCAATGCTTTGCTAGTTTGCTAGTTTTTTGCTAGGTTGCTAGCTTTGCTTTACTAGCTTGCTAGATTTTCGTTGCTAGCTTGCTAGCTTTCCGTTGCTGCCCGCTAGATTTGCGTTGCTAGATTGATAGTTTGCTAGCTTTGCTTTTCTAGATTGCTAGCTTTGCATTGTTAGCTTGTTATTTTGCGTTAAAATCTTGTTAGATTTCCGTTTCTATCCTGCTAGCTTTGCGTTCCTTGCTTGCTTGCTTGATTTGTATTTCTGCCTTTTTAGCTTTGCGTTGCTAGCTTGCTAGCTTTGGGTTGCTAGCCTGCTATGTTTACTTTGCTAGCTTGCTAGCATTGATTTGTTCGCTTGCCAGCTTTGCTTTGTTGGCTTGTAAACTTAGCTTTGCTAGCTTGCAAGCTTTCTTTGCTAGCTTGCTAGCTTTGCCTTTCTGGCATGCTAGCTTTGCGTTGCTAGCTTGCTATCTCTGCGTTTATAGCTTGCTAATTTGCGTTTATAACTTGATAGATTGCGTTGATTGTTTGCTAGATTTTGCGTTGCCAGCTTGCTAGCATTGGGTTGCTAGCTAGCCAGCTTTGCGTTTCTAGCTTGTCAGCTTTGCGTTGCTACATTGTAACATGGCTTTGCTAACTTGCTAGCTTTGCGTTGGTAGCTTTCTAGCTTTGCGTTGCTAGCTTGCTAGCTTTGCGTTGCTAGCTTGTTAGCTTTCCTTTGCTAGCTTTCCGTTACCTGATTGCTAGCTTGCTAGGTTTGCGTTTCTAGCTTACTAGATTTGCGTTGCTAGCTTGGCAGCTTTGCGTTGCTAGCTTGCCAGCTTTGCGTTGATAGATTACCAGCTTAGCGTTTCTAGCTTGCCAGCTTTACTTTGCTAGCTTGTTAATTTTGCGTTGCTATCTTGCTAACTTTCCGTTGGTAGCTTGCTAGCTTTTCGTTGCTAGCTTGCTAGCTCTACGTTGCTATTTTGATAGCTTTGCGTTGCTTGCTTGCTTGCTTGCTTGAGTATCTTACTTGCGAACCTTGCGTTGCTAGCTTGCTTGCTTTGAGTTGCTAGCTTGGTAGCTTTGCGTTGCTAGCTTGGTACTTTTCCTTTGCTAGCTTCCTAACTTGGCTTTACTAGATTGCTAACTTTGCGTTGTTAGCTTGCTAGATTGCTAGATTTGCTTTGATAGCTTGCTAGCTTTGCGTTGCAATCTAACTAGCCTTGCGTTGCTAACTTGCTTGCTTCGCGTTGCTAGCTTGCTAGCTTTCCGTTCTAGCTTGCTAGATTTGCGTTGCTAGCTTGCTAGCTTTGTATTGCTAGCTTGCTAGCTTTGTTTTGCTAGCTGGCTAGCTTGGCGTTGCTAGTTTGCTAACTTTGCGTTGCTAGTTTGCTATCTTTGCTTTGCTAGCTTGCCAGCTTTGCGTTGCTAGCTTGCTAAGTTTGCGATTCTAGCTTGCTAGTTTTTCGTTGGTAGCATGCTGGCATTGCGTTATTAGCTTGCTAGCATTGCGTTGCTATCTTGCTAGCTTTGCATTGCTTTCTTGCTTGTTTACTTTGCGATACTTGCTTGCTAGCATTTCGTTGCTAGCTTGCCAGATTTTCGTTGCTAGCTTGCCAGCTTTGCGTTGTTAGCTTGATAGGTTTCTTTTGCTAACTAGCTAGCTTGCTAGATATGCTTTTCTAGTTTGCTAGCTTTGGATTGCTTGATCCCAAGTTTCCTAAATTTGCGTTGCAAGCATAATAGCTTTCCCTTGCTAGCATGCTAGCTTTGCGTTGCTAGCTTGCTAGTTTGCGTTGCTATCTTGCTAGATTTACATTGCTTGCATGCTTGCTTCCATTGCGTTTCTTGCTTGCTAGAATTTCGTTGTTAGCTTGCCAAATTTGCGTTGCTAGCTTTCTAGATTTAAGTCGCTAGCTTGCTAGCTTTGCGTTTCTAGCTTGCTAGCTTTGCGTTTCTAGCTTGCTAGCTTTGCGATTCTAGCTTGCTAGATTGCTAGATTTGCGTTGCTAGCTTGCTAATTTTGCGTTGATAACTTACTAGCTTTGCGTTGCTAGCTGCTAGCTTTGCTTTACTATCTTGCTAGTTTTGCGTTGCTACCGTCATGCTTTGCGAACCTAGAGTGCTAGCTTTGCGTTGCTAGTTTTGCAAGCTAGATAGCTTTGCGTTGATGGCTTGGTAGTTTGCGTTGCTAGCTTGCTAGATTTGGGTTCTAGTTTTCTAGCTTTGCAAAGCTAGCTATCTATCTTTGCCTTGCTAGCTTGCTAGCTTTGCGTTGGTAGCTTTCTAGCTTTGCGTTGCTTGCTTTCTAGCTTTGCGATGCTAGCTTTCTCGCCTTTCGTTGCTAGCTCACCGTTATTAGCTTAAAAGCTTTGCGTTGCTATCTTACTAGATTTCCGTTGCTAGCTTGCCAGCTTTAGGTTGTTATCTTGCCAGCTGTGCGTTGCTATCTTGCCAGCTATGCGTTTGTATCTTGCCAGCTTTGCGTTGCTAATTTGCTAGCTTTGCGAATCTAGCTTGCTAACCTTGCATTGCTAGGTTGCGCTCTTTGAGTTGCTAGCTTGGTAATTTTGCGTTGCTAGCTTGCCAGGAATTCGTTGCTATTTTGCTAGCTTGGCGTTGATAACTTTCCAGCTTTGCGTTGCTTTCTAACTAGCTTTGCGTTGCTACCTTGCTAGCTTCGCGTTGCTAACTACCTTGATTTGGGTTATTAGCTTGCTATATTTGCTTTGCTAGCTTTTCTTTGCTAGCTTGCTAGCTTGATAAATTTGCGTTCCTAGCTTGCTAGCTTTGCGTTGGTAGCTTTCTAGGCATGCGTTGCTTGCTTGCAAGCCCATGTTTTTCGTTGCTAGCTTAAAGATTTTCGTTGCTAAATTGTTAGTTTTGCGTTGCTAGCTTGCCAGCTTTGCTTTGCTAGCTTGCCAGCCTTGCGTTGCTAGCTTGCTAGCTTCCCGTTGCTAGATTTCTAGCTTTCTAGTTATGGGTTACTAGCTTGCTAGCTTTTTGTTGCTATCTTGCTAGATTTGCGTTGCTAACTTGCTAGATATGCGTTCCTACCTCGCTAGCTTTACGTTGCTAGCTTTTTAATTTTGCGTTGCGTGCTTACTTGCTTTGCGTTGCTAGCTTGCTAGATTTGCGTTGTTTGCTTGCTAGCTTTGAGTAGCTAGCTTGTTAGATTTGCGTTGCTAGCTTGCCAGCTTTGCGTTGCTAGCTTGCCAGCGTTGCGTTGCTAGCTTTCTAGCTTTCCGTTGCTAGATTTCTAGCTTGCTAGTTATGGGTTACTACCTTGCTAGCTTTATGTTGCTATCTTGCTAGGTTTGCGTTGCTAGCTTGCTAGATATGCGTTCCTACCTTGCTAGCTTTGCGTTGCTAGCTTGTTAGTTTTGCGTTGCGTGCTTGCTTGCTTTATGTTGCTAGATTGCTAGTTTCCGTTTCTCGCTTGCTAGATTGCTAGATTTGCGTTGTAAGCATGCTAGCATTGCGTTGCTATCTTACTAGATTTTCGTTGCTAGCCTGCTAGCTTTGCTTTGCTAGCTTGCTAAATTTGCGTTGTTCTCTACCTACTTTTGCCTTGCAAGATTGCTATCTTTGCGTTGCTAGCTTGCTAGCTTGCTTGATTTGATTTGCTAGCTTGCTATCTTTGCGTTGCTAGCTTGCTAACTTTGCGTTGCTACCTTGCTATCTTTGCGTTGCTAGCTTGCTAGCTTGCTTGATTTGATTTGCTAGCTTGCTATCTTTGCGTTGCTAGCTTGCTAACTTTGCGTTGCTACCTTGCTATCTTTGCGTTGCTAGCTTGCTAGCTTTGCGATGCTAGCTTGCTAGGTTTGAGTTGCTAGCTTGCTAGCTTTGCGATGCTAGCTTGCTAGGAGTTGCTAGCTTGCTAGCTTTGCGTTGCTAGCTTGCTAGCATTGCGTTGTTTACTTGCTAGCTTTACGTAGCTAGCTTGCTAGATTTGCTTTGTTAGCATGATAGCTTTGCGTTGCACTCTTACTATATTTTCGTTGCTAGACTGCT
>NW_019735507.1:0-351 GCF_002891405.2 Cryptotermes secundus | reverse complement strand
ATTGCGTTGCTATCTTCCCAGCTTTGTGTTTCTAGCTTGCTAGCTCCGCGTTGCTTGCTTGCGAGATTTCTAGATTTGCGTTGCTATCTTCCTAGCTTTGCGTTACTTACATGTTAGCTTTGCGTTGTTAGCTTGCTAGCTTGCTAGGTTTGCGTTGCTAGCTTGCTAGCTTTGCGTTGCTATCTTGCTAGTTATGCGTTGCTAGCTTGCTAGCTTTGCGTTGCAAGCTTGCTAGCTTGCTAGAATTGCGTTGCTAGCTTGCTAGCTTTGCGTTCCTAGCTTCCTGGCTTTTCGTTTCTAGCTTGCTAGCTTTCTAGATATGCGTTGCTAGTTTGCTAGCTTTGCGTTGCT
>NW_019735506.1:7067-8321 GCF_002891405.2 Cryptotermes secundus | reverse complement strand
TGGCGTTGCTATCTTGTTTGCTTTGCGTTTCTAGCTAGCTAGTTTTGGTTGCTAGCTTGCTAGATTACTAGATATGCGTTCTTATCATGATAGCTTTTCGTTCCTACCTTGCTAGCTTTGCGTTGCTAGCTTGCTAGCTTTGCCTTGCTAGCTTGCTAGCTTGGCGTTCCTAGCTTGGTAACTTTGTGTTGCTAGCTTGCCAAGTTGCGTTGCTAGTTTGCCAGCTATGCGTTGCTAGCTTGCTGAATTTGCGTTGCTATCTTGCTAGCTTTCCGTTGCTAGCTTGCAAGCTTTTCGTTGCTAGCTTGCAAGCTTTTCGTTGCTAGCTTGGTAGCCTTACGTTTCTATCTTGCTAACTTTGCGTTCAGAGCTTGCTAGCTTTGCGTTATTAGCTTGCTTGCTTTGCGATGCTAGCTCTCTAGCTTGGCTTTCCTAGCTTGGTAGCTTTGCGTTGTTAACTTGCTAGCTTAGCTTTGCTAGCTTTGCTTTGTTAGCTTGCTAGCTTTGCGTTGCTAACTTGCTACTAATGCGTTTCTAGTTTGGTAGCTTTGCGTTGCTAGCTTCCTAGCCTTGCGTTGCTAATTTGCTAGCTTTGTTTGTTAGCCTGCTATCTTTGTGTTGCCAGTTTGACAGCTTTGCGTTGCTAACTTGCTAGCTTTGCTTTGCTAGCTTGCTAGCTTTCCGTTGCCAGCTTGCTATCTTGCAATATATGCGTTGCTAGCTTACTAGTTTTGCGTTGCTAGTTTACTAGCTATGTGTCGTTAGCTTGCTTGCTTTGCGTTGCTAGATTGCTAGCTTTGCGTTGCTAGCTTGCTATCTTGCTAGATATGCGCTGCTAGCTTGCCAGCATTGCGTTGCTAGCTTGCCAGCTTTGCGTTTCTGGCTTGCCAGTTTGAGTTGCTAGCTTGCCAGCTTTGCTTTGGTAGCTTATTACATTTACGTGGCTAGCTTGCTAGATTTGCGTTACAACATTGCTAGCTTTCCGTTACAAGCTTGCTATTTTTCCTTTGCAAGTAACCAGGTTTTCGTTGTTAGCTTGCTAGTTTTGCGTTGCTTGCTTGCTTGCTTTGTGTTTCTTGCTTGCTAGATTTCGTTGCTCGCTTGCTAGCTTTGCTTTGCTAGCTTACTAGCTTTGTGTTGCTAGCTTGCTAGCATTGCGTTGTTAGCTTGCTAGCTTTGAGCTTCTAGCTTGCTATTTTGCGCTGCAATCATGCCAGCTTTGCGTTGCTAGCTTGCTAGCTTTTCTAGCTTGCT
>NW_019735506.1:6322-6689 GCF_002891405.2 Cryptotermes secundus | reverse complement strand
TAGATTAGTTTTGCTAGCTTCCTAGTTTTGCGTTTTATCTTGATAGGTTTGCGTTGCTAACTTCCTACCTTTGCGTTGCTAGCTTGCTTGCTTTGCGTTGCTAGCATGCTAGCTTGCCAGATTTGGTAGCTAGCTTGCCAGGTTTGCGTTGCTAGCATTCTAGTTTTGCGTTGGTAACATGCTAGCTTTCCGTATCTAACTTGTTAGCTTTGTGTTGCTAGCTTTCTAGCTTTTCCTTGCAATCTTGCTAGTTTTGCATTGCTAGCTTGCTAGCTTTGTGTTGCTAGCTTGCTAGCTTACCGTTGCTACCTTGGCAGTTTTGGGTTGCTAGCTTGCGAGCATTGCGTTGTTAGCTTGTTAGCTTTGC
>NW_019735506.1:1350-6258 GCF_002891405.2 Cryptotermes secundus | reverse complement strand
TTGCTATCTTGCCAGCTGTACGTTTCTAGCTTGCCAGCTGTTAGTTACAAGCTTTCCAGCTAGCAACGCAAAGCTAGCAAGCTAGCAACGCAAAGCTAGCAAGCTAGCACCGCATAGCTAGGAATATAGCAACACAAATCTAGGAATATAGGAACGCAAATCTAGCAAGGTAGCAACGCAAAGCAAGGAAGCTAGCAACTCAAAGTTAGCAAGCAAGCAACGCAAAATAGCAAGATAGCAAGTCGAGAATAGCAAGCTAGCAACGCAAAGCTAGCAAGCTAGCAACGCAAAGCTAGCAAGCTAGCAACGAAAATCTAGCAAGGTAGCAACGCAAAGCTAGCAAGCTAGCAACGCAAAGTTGGCTAGCTTGCAACGCTACGTTGGCAATGTAGCAAATCATATCTAGGAAGCTAGCAAGCTATCAACGCAAAGCTAGGTATATAGCAACTCAAATCTGGCAAGCTAGCAACGCCAATCTAGCAAGATAACAACGCACACCGATCAAGCTGGGAAAGCAAATTATCAAGCTAGGAACTCAATGCTAGCAAGCTAGAAACCCAAACCTAGCAAGCTTACCACGCAAAACAAGTTAGCTAGCAACGCAAAGATAGGAAGTTAGCTACGCCAATCTAGCTATATAGCAAGCTAGCAAACCAAAGATAGCAAGCTATCAACGCCAAGTTAGCAAGGTAGGAACGCAAACCTATCAAGCTGGCAACGCAGACTATCAAGCTAGAAACTCAATGCTAGCAAGCTAGAAACCCAAAGCTAGCAAAATAGCAAGGCAAATCTAGCAAGCTAGCAACACAAAGATAGCAACGTAGCGACACAAAGCTAGCAATCTAGCAACGCATTGCTTGCAAGCTAGCAACTGTAAGCTAGAAAGCTAGAAACGAAAACTAGCAAGCCTACAACGCAATCAAGCAAGCTAGCAACGCAAAGCTAGCAAGTTAGCAACGCCAAACTAGCAATATAGCAAGCTAGCAAACCAATGCTAGCAAGCTATCAACGCCAAGCTAGCAAGGTAGCAACACAAAACTAGCAAGGTAGCGACACAAAGCTAGCAATCTAGCAACTCAATGCTTGCAAGCTAGCAACTGAAAGCTAGAAAGCTAGAAACGCAAAGCTAGCAAGCTAGAAACGCTAAGCTAGAAAGCTAGAAACCAAAGCAAGCAAGAAAGCAAGTAACGCAAAGACGGAAAACTAGCAACGCACAGCTGGCAAGCTAGCAACGCACTGCTGGCAAGATAGAAACACAAAGCTGGCAAGCTAGCAACGCAAAGCTAGCATGCGAGTTTGCAAGCAAGAAACGAAAAAAAGAAAGCAACGAAAAGCTAAGAAGCTAGCAACTCAAAGCTAGCAAGCTAGCAACGCAAATATAGCAAGCTAGTAATGCAAAGCTGGCTTGCTAGGAACGCAAAGCTGGAAAGCTAGCAAAGTACAGCTCGCAAGCAAACAGCGCACAGCTGGCAAGGTAAAAAACACACATAGCAAGCTATCAACGCAAAACTAGCTACATAGCAACGCAAATCTAGCAATCTAGCAAGCTAGCAACTCAAAGCTAGGAAGCTATCAAAGCCAAGTTAGCAAGGTAGCAAAACAATGTTAGCAAGCTAGCAACGTAAAGCTAGCAAGCTAGCAACGCAATGCTAGCAAGTTAGAAACGCAAAGCTAGGAAGCAAAAACGAAAAGAATGCAAGCTGGCAACGCAAAGCTAGCCAACTATCAACGAAAGCAACATGCTAACAATCCAAATCTAGCAAGCTAGCAACGGATGCTAGCAAGGTAGCAAACCAAAGCTAGCAAGCTAGCCACGCAAATCAAGCAAACTTCCAACCCAAAACTGGCAAGTTAGCAACGCAAACTTGCAAGCTAGCAACGCAAAGCTAGCAAGCTAGCAACGCAATGCTGGCAAGCTGGCAACACAATCTGGTAAGCTAGCACCGCAAATGTGGCAAACTAGAAACGCAAAGCTGGCAAGCAAACAACGCATACCTAGCAAGCTACAACGGGAAGCTTGCAACCTAGAAACGCAAAGCTAGCAAGTTATGAACGCAAAGATTGCAAGCTAGCAAGGCAAAGCTAACTAGCTAGCAACGCATAGCTACCAAGATAGCAACGCAAAACTAGCAAGCTAGCAACGAAAATCTAGCAACATAGCAATTCAAAGCTAGCAAGTTAGCAACGCAAATCAAGCATTCTAACAAGCTAGCAACGGGAAGTAAGGAAGCTAGCAACGGAAAGCTAGCAATGTAGCAAGGTTAAATTAGCAAGGTAGCCACGCAAATCTAGCAAGCTAGTAACGCAAAGCGTCAAGCTAGCAACGCAAAATTTTCAAGCTAGCAACGCTAAGCTGGAAAGCTAGCAACGCATATATAGCAAGCTAGCAAGATAGAAACGCAAAGCTAGCTATCTAGCAAAGCAAAGCTAGCAAGCTAGCAACGCAAAGCTAGCAAGCTAGCAACCTAAAGCTAGGAAGCTAGCAACGCAAAGCAAGCAAGCTAGCAACGCATATGTAGCAAGCTAGCAACCGAAATTTAGAAAGCTATCAATGCAAAGCTAGCAAGCTAGCAACGCAAAGCTGGCAAGCTAGCAACGCATAGCTAGCAAGCTAGCAAAGCTCATCTAGCAAGCTAGAAACGCATATTTAGCAAGCTAGCAACGCAAAGCTGGCAAATTAGCAACGCAAAGCTACCAAGCTAGGATCCCCAAGCTAGCAAGGTAGCAAGGCTTAGCTGGCAAGCTGGCAACGCAGAGCAAGCAAAAAAACAACGCAAAGCTATGAAACTAGCAACGCATATCTATCAATCTACCAAGATAGCAACGCAAAGCTAGCAAGCTAGCAACGCAAACCTGGCAAGCTAGCAACCCAAAGCTGGCAATCTAGCAACGCACAGCTGACAAACTAGCAACGCACAGCTGGCAAGATAGCAAAGCAAAGATGTCAAGCTTGCCACACAAAGATAGCATGTTTGCAAAGCAATGCTAGCAAGCTAGCAACGCAAAGCTAGCAAGCTAGCAACGCAAGCCTACAAAACTAGAAACGCAAAATTAGCGAGCTAACAACGCATTGCTAAAATCCAGCAAAGCAAACCCAGCAAGATAGCAACGTAAAGCAAGCAAGCTAGCAACGCAAAGAGAGCAAGCTATCATTGCAAAAATTGCAAGCTAGCAACGGAAAACTAGCAAGATAGCAACGTAAAACTAGCAAGATAGCCACGCAAATCTAGTAAGATAGCAACGCAAAACTGGCAAGCTAACAACGCAAACTTGGCAAGCTAGCAATGCAAATTGGCAAGCTAGAAATGCAAAGCTAGCAAGCTTACAACGCTAACCTAGCAAGCTAGCAACGCAAAGATATCAAGCTAGCAAGGCAAAGCTAACACGCTAGCAACGCAATGCTAGCAAGCTAGCAAAGAAATGCTACCAAGGTAGCAACGCAAAGCAAGCAAGCTAGCAAAACAAAGCTAGCAAGCTAGCAAGGGAAAGGTGGGAAGGTAGCAACTTACATTTGGGAAGCTTGCAACACACCGCTGTCCAGATAACAACGCAAACAGGCAAGCTAGTAACGGAAAGTTAGCAAGATAACAACGCAAAGGGGCCAAGCTAGGAACACAAAAATAGCATGCTAGCAAAGCAAACCTAGGAAGCTAGCAACGCAAATCTAGCAAGCTAGCAACGAAAACCTATCAAACTAGCAACGTAAAAATAACAAGCTAGCAACGAAAAGGTAGTAAGCTAGTAAAGCAAAACTAGCAAGCTAGCAACGCAATCCTAGCAAGCTAGGAACACCAAGCTAGCAAGATAGAATCGCATAGCTAGCAAGCAAGAAACTCAAAGCAAGCAAGATTGCATCGCATACAATCAAGCTAGCAACGCATATCTAGCAACATAGCAAGCTAGCTGCGCAAAATAGCTAGCTAGCAACGCAAAGCTAACACGTTAGCAACGGTAAGCTAGCTAGGAAGGTAGCAATGCAAAGGCAGCAAGCAAGCAACGCAAAAATACAAGCTAGTAACGGAAGTCTAGCAAGCTAGAAACGCATATCTAGCAAGCTAGCGACGGAAATTATGAAGCTAGCAACGCAAAGCTAGCAAACTAGCAACGAAAAGATAGCAAGCTAGGAACGCAAAGCTAGCAAGCTAGATACACAAAGCTAGCAAGCTACCAACGAAAAGCTAGCAAGGTAGCAATCTAGGAATGCAAATTTGGCAAGCTAGAAACGCACATCTGACAAGCTAGCAAACACAGCTGGCAAAAGAGCAACGAAATATTGAAAGCTAGCAACGCATAGCTATTAAACTAGGAACGCAAAACTAGCAAGCTTGCGAAGCAAAGTTACCAAGCTAGCAAAGCAAAACTAGCAAGCTTGCAACGCAAAGCTCACAAGCTAAGAACGCCAAGCTAGCAGGCTAGCATCGAAAACCAAGCAAGCTAGCAACGCAAAGCTAGCAAGATAGCAACGCAAAGCTATCAAGCTAGCAACGCATATCTATTAATCTAGCAATCTAGCAACGGAAAGTTAGCAAGCTAGCAACGCAAATATAGCAAGCTAGCAATGCATAGCTAGCTAGCTAACAACAAAAAGCTAGCAAGCTAGATACTAAAAGCTAGCAAGCTACCAACGAAAAGCTAGCAAGCTAGCAAGCTAGGAATGCAAAGCTGGCAATCTGGCAACGCACATCTGACAAGCTAGCAAACACAGCTGGCAAGATAGCAACGCGAAGCTCTCAAGCATGAACACAAAAATAGCATGCTAGCAAAGCAAAGTTAGCAAGATAGCAACGCAAAACTAGCAAGCTAGCAACGCAAAAGCTATCAAGCTAGCAACGCATATCTATTAATCTAGCAATCTAGCAACGGAAAGCTAGCAAGGTAGCACGCAAAGCCTACAAAGCTACCAACCCA
>NW_019735506.1:0-1232 GCF_002891405.2 Cryptotermes secundus | reverse complement strand
AGATAGCAACGCAAAGCTGTCAAGCTAGAAACACAAAGCTAGCAAACTAGCAACGCAAAGCTACCAAGCTAGAAACGCCAAGCTAGCAAGATAGCAAAGCAAAGCTAGGAATCTTGCAACGCATAGATAGCAAGATAGCAACGCAAATCTAGCAAGCTAGCAACGCATATCTAGCAATCTAGCAAGTTAGCAACGCAAAGTTTGCAAGCTAGCAACGCAAAGCTAGAAAGCTAGAAACGCATAGCTAGCAAGATTGCAAGGCAAAGCTATCCAGCTAGCAACGCATATCTAGCATTCTAGCAAGCTAGCAACAAAAAGCTAGCAAGCATAGCAACGCAAACTGTCAAGCTAGAAACGCATATTTACCAAACTAGCAACGCAAAGATAGCAAGATAGCAACGCAAAGCTAGAATGCAAACAAACAAAAAGATAGCAAGCTAGCAACGCAAATGTAGCAAGTTTGCAACTTAAAGCTAGAGAGCTAGATCGCAAAGCTAGCAAGCAAGCAACGCAAAGTTAGCAAGATAGCAACTAAACCAAGCAGCCTAGCAACGCAAAGCTAGCAAGCTAGCAACGCAAAGCTAGCAATCTAGCAACGCACAACTATAAAATCTAGCAACCCTATGGTAGCAAGCTAGAAACGTAAAACTAGCAAGATAGCAACGCAAAATAGCGAGCTAGCAACGCAGAGCTTGCAAGATAGCAACGCAGAGCTTGCAAGATAGCAACGCAAAACTAGCTTGCTATCAACACAAATCTAAGAATCTAGAAACCAAGCAAACAAACAAGCAATCGAGGAAAATAAAGCTAGCATGCTATTAACACAAAGGTAACAAACTAGCAAAGAAAGCTAGAAAGGTAGCAAAGCAAAGCTAGCATGCTAGGCACGCAAATCTGGCAAGATAGCAACGCACACCTGGCAAGCTAACAGAACAAAGCTGGCAAGATACCTATGAAAATTGGCAAGCTAGCAAAGCAAAGCTGGCAAGTTAGCAACGCAATGCTAGCAAGCTAGAAACACAAATTTATCAAGCTCGGAACGCAAAGTTACAAGCTAGCAACGCATATATATCAAGCTAGCAAGATAGCAACGGATAGCTAGCAAAGCAGCAACGCAATGCTAGCAAGTAGAATCGCAAATTTAGCAAGCTAGCAACGCAAAGCAGGAAAGCTGCAACACAATGTTGGCAATGTAGCAACGCATATCTAGCAGTCTAGCAAGCTAGCAACGC
>NW_019735505.1:0-3788 GCF_002891405.2 Cryptotermes secundus | reverse complement strand
TCTCTGTCAGATATCTAACAGTGGTCACACAAACCTAATTTAAAACTCTTCTGTTTTGTTCTTATGATAATATTAAAGATCTGTTTGGTGGTTATTAATAAAAGGTTAGGAGTTGGGATAGTTAAATTCGTTTAATAATGGGGTATGGGCAGGATGGCCAAGGAACCGATGTTCATTCCTGACAGGGGCTAGACTTTTTCCATTCTCCACAGCTTCCACAATGGTTCTGGTCCCACCTACCTTACTAGCCAGTGGATACTGGGGTCTAAAGGCTAAAGTGGCTGAAGCATGACGTTGACCCACTCACTCCTACCTGGTACTGAGGTAATACATCATCATGGCATTGTGTGTAATTAATTATGCGCAGGGACAACTTTAATGTACTTATTTTCATTTGGCTGTAGTAATAGGTTTCTCTGAAATATCAATATTGGGCAATATGATCAAACAGGTTCGCATGCTGTCATGTTCAAGGATCATCTTCACAGTCATCCCCCTGTGAATCTGATCTCACACTTTGACCTCTGTAGATTTTATTCTTAAGACAGTTACGAAATCACAAGAAGAAGTATAATAAGCTTCGATACAGGCATAATAAAAGAGCACCTCCCACAAGCCAAGTACCATTTTCCTGCCGTATATAGGCAGCAAAAGAGCCAGAAACTTATCTTTCCTTATAAAATCAATAAAGTTTACTAAAAATGTAGAATGCATCTGTAAATGTTTTACTAACTCATAAGTCATGTTACCATAAAATAAACATTCAAAACAGACCTGTCATATGTATACTTAAGCCTCATATTATTTGTGATTACACCATACTCGTACAGACGAATAGTACTGTCCCAGGAAGACGCAAGTAGAAATAGTGGAGAGTTAGGTCAAAATTTTATACATAATAAGCCATCCTCTGGTTGTGTTTTTGGTTTGAATTCCGTTCTGGATTCAATTGTGTCATAAACAAAGTATTACAATAGTGGTTACAAAATCTACGAAGAGAGATAAAAAATATCATTAGCTTTTCATAAAATGGTGTTAAAGAATTACAAATAAAGTTAATTCCTCATACTACTCTTTAGGCTTCAAATGGTAGGAGTTATTGCAACAGCCACAAGCAAAAAATTACCTCTATTTCTTGGCAGTTTCTTTCGCATATTATTTGTCTCTTGTGTTTAAAATTGTTCTTTAATAACAGGGTATTTAACATAGCATTTAGCAATGTCGTGATGAAGTTGTTTAAATACAACTGTGAGCACGTGTTTCCGAACGAGGGGCAGCAGGCAAAGGCGAGTGCTATAATAGGTAACCTTCTTACCGACAGAGCACTCGGCAGCCATTTTGCAACAATCAACTAACAGCAATATAGATGGGAGTTGAAATCTTTTCGTGCAGGCACGGAGGCTACACTGCAAGCCAATGACACTGTGTTTCCCGGGGGATAGTTGGTAGTGGTTGGTAGAGTTACTGCGTAGTTAGGTTGCTGTTGCTAGGTTGGTGGTCCTGTTCAGTGAGTGATGGTGGACTAGGTGATCGGTGAGTTGTTATTTCTGTGTTGCTGAAGAAAGTTTAATTAGTCATTCAATTGAGAATTTGTGTTGTTGAGGGAGCATCTCCTGTACGAGAAGAAGTATTTTGGATTATCTCTCGTTGAAATTAGGTACGTAATATGTGTCAACCGTTCAGCTTCAGAATTACATTTTTCATAGGTTTGTCTGTTCGAAGTACATTTCCGTGTCCAATCAAAATGAGCATAACTGCAGAATTACATTATTTTAGTTTATTGTCACTATGAATGAATTGTTTTCAAATGATTATGTTGAAAGCTCTTTTGACTTTGCTCCAGTCATGCTTCTTATCCGTTTGGTTAGGATATTGCTGGGAGGCTTATTCGATATTGAGAGACATTTTCTTTAAAAAAATTGTTATACACGAATTCAATCTACCCAGTAGAAGAGTACTTTGATCAATAATGAGAGTAGTTATAATAAACATATCTTAATGTAAATTTTATGGCTCCCTTGTGTATTATATTTGTAATTTATGATTTTTTGTTCATTGTAAACTCATTGTATAATGCCTGTTATAATTATGAGTTCAACTTGTGCGTTGCCAGTTAATCTTATTTTCAGTAATCTGAAGGATTTATTTACTATTTGTAACTCATAATTATCTGTTTATTGTGGATTTCTCATTTAATATGACTGTTCTTAAATGACACGTTTCTGACTTCTTATTTCTGTAATATAAGGTCTTAACTATTTGTATTTTTATACTGTGGTAATGTTCCGTGTAAACAACTTTTGTAATTGGTCTGTATGTACTTGGTGAGGACAAGTTCTGTATCCATCTTGTGGATGTCTGGAATACTGAATAAATACTAATACTAATACCATATAAGTATCTGTCAATAATGCAACAGTTCAAAAGACATTAGGAATATGTTTTGCACTAAAATGTATTTTGACACTTCCTGATGATGTTAAAATCATTACATGTCTTTAGGACATTAAAATCACATTCTGTACATTAAAAGTGATTATCCAATTTTCTAAAATGTCTTTAGTCATATATTTGTTCTAGTTTTCTAAATGTTTCAGCGACATTGGCCATCATCAGGTAATTTCCCTTCTTTTTGGGAGACCAGTGTACTGTATACTTGTTCACTGTGCTAAAGACAACATAGAAAATTGGATAATCACTTTTCGTGTACAGAATGTGCTTTTAATGTCCTATTGACATGTAATGATCTTAACAACATCAAAAAGTGTTGAAATACATTTTTAGTTTGAAACATATTCCTAATGTCTTTTTAATTGTTGCATTATTGATGGATACTTTGATAATACGGATGATGCCCAAATACAAAGAATGCTAAAATATAATATATCTTAATTTGTTTCTATTATTGTTCTGTCATTATAGTTTGATGAATTTTGGTGGTGTACTCTGTGTTCTTGTTGATGCTGTGGAATTTGTTCTCTGTGTGATCCGAACCTATGTGTAGTTTGGGGGGGGGGATTATGTTTTTTTTATAAAAGCTTATCAACTTTGTCCAGTGTGATTGATAAATGTTTTTTTTCTCCTTTTTAATCTTTGATCTTTGACTTGTTTCGGTCTCAGAGATCATCTTCAGAAGGACATATCAGTAGTTGCAGAAACTAATTTTACAATGTGATTGGTCAATATCAGTACATACATATAATATCATTACAATGTCATGATTATAAAATCTGAGCCTTTAACAATTACAGTGATGTTCATGAATATATTAAAATATCTATACATTATTATAATTAGTTTGTTTACAAGTGTGGTTTAAAAAGACTTTGTTAAAATTTATAACCAATTTGGTTTGCGTCCTTTATACTGTTGAGGAAATCTCTTTTTGTTCCTTTTCTATGCTAAATTGTAAGTTTGTTTGGATGTTTTTGAATTCTTGTAGTGGAAGATTTATGTGGGTAAGTTTTCCTTTGGACGTTATAAATATGTCATCTACATACCTGAAGTAGCCAATTATTTTGTCCTTTGCGAGGCTATTGTATATGTCATTGTGTTCTGGGAATCTTTAAAAAATATTTCAGCTAGGATTGCAGAGGATGGTGCTCCCATTGCCAGCCCTTCTTCTTGTCTGTAGTAGTCATTATTAAATTGGAAGTAATTTTGTGATAGAATTGTATATGTTTTTTTTTTCCTTCTGATTATGTTTTGTTGTGTGTTCTGATTTTTTAATATGGATTTGTGTTGTGGTGGCTTTCCTTGTTGGTATGTTGAATTCAAATTTGCTTAGT
>NW_019735504.1:0-481 GCF_002891405.2 Cryptotermes secundus | reverse complement strand
AATAGGCGAGTAATCACCCCGCATCCTGATAGCTATGCAACGCGCAATGCGCGGTGACATCACAAGCAGAGCCGAAGTGAGCTGAGCGGAGCCGACATTAGCTGAGTCCCCGCAACCTTGAAGCTATGCAAAGCGAATCAACAGCGGTGACGTCACCGAGGGATATCGCAGTTGCTAGGCAGCAGTCAACAACTCCGGACAGCGTGGCTAGCAACAGGGCACCAGATGACAATTGTCCGATCAAGGCTACATAAGGAGCAGCGAAGGCTATTCACAGTTAGTCCTGGAGCTACCGCCGAGTGAGTCCTCGAGCTACCTCCGAGTTAGTTCCGAGTTAGCCAGCAACTAGTCAGTTGTATTCTGGCATTTGAAGTGTACTATTTGTGATACTGCAGATAGCGGTAATCGTAAATCTGTAATTTGGGTAATTGTGAGTGCGAATGTGAAATAAAATTCGCTATATAAAATACATCATGAAGTT
>NW_019735503.1:65117-75153 GCF_002891405.2 Cryptotermes secundus | reverse complement strand
TGTAACCAGCAGCTCATATCCAAGATTTATATATTTAAGAGCACCCCATAGGATACAAGGGAAAAAAGAAGATAGGTCATCAAAATCCAGGTCCTGACTATAACCCTTCCTTTCTCAGCCTACATCAGCAATGTGGAAAGTTTCCCATATCCCTAAATACAAAATTAATATCCATGGACACCATCATTGGCATTTATTTTGCAATTTCGAGTCTCCCATATTTATTTTAGAATGTCAGTTATGATTCAAAGTTTGCAAATCACAAGACAATCCCATAATCAGCCAGTCTACCCTCTACACAATCCCAACACTATTTCTCACATTAATTTCCTTTTACAGATTGCACGTAAACATAACACATCTCATGTCACCTTTTGCCTTCTTACATTGGCCAGTTCCCACTGCAGCGAGATCGTTAGATCCATGGATTGCCACGACAGACCATGTTACAAATGTGGAGTACTAATCACACCATCTCACTTTCAAGTACCTTTGGACTCTCATACTCATGAAATGAACTTAACAGAGCAAAAAGACATTTCACAAATGTAGTGTTCATACACCATGGCCCAATCCGTATAGCCAAATATTGCAAATTCACTACATTAAAATAGACTCTTATGCTGATCACAACCAAAAAAGATAATTCTATACTAATATCAGTTGGCTCAGACAGTCTTCTCAAAGTATAATCTCAGTATATTCACTCAATTCAGTGCCTGACATTGCTATGCTGCTACAGCTGACAGCCCATTACAAATTTATATGCTGCAAACCCACAGTGCACACAAATATGAAGAGATCGTGAACAAATCATGGGGGGAAAGTAAACAGAACCAAATACTATAGAACGGTATTTTACACATGAATGACAAAAACATGAGAAAAAAGCTTCATGCACAGATAATCAACAAAAGTCCAGAAACTATTACAAAATACACAGTGTGAAAACTGGGATGAGGGAAGGTTCAACATGGGCTTTAAGCCTTTATTTCAATCCAAATGGTACATAGTAGCACATGCGTCCTTACAGTAAACACTGACCTCCAAATAAGAATTACATAATTTCACTTACCTTTCATGTCAGTGCCATTAAAACTTGGTCACCAAGATATGCATAGGCATATCCGGACAGAAACATTTTAACAAACAGCACCATACATCCATNAATGAAGGAAGCAGTCCCAGTACTTGTGTGTCAATGGTTATGCTTTGCTGATGTACACTGGTAGCTAGGTTCTCAGACAGACTTACACTAAATCCCATTTATCTGATGTCAGGATATAACCCGGTCTCAAGGGCTACTAGCATCCATGTAGCATCTCCAAACATAATGCAGTATTTCACACACAATTAACTACTGTACAGTATACCACAATACTAGTGAGAACTACACATGCCACACTACTGGCTACAACTACACAGTACATGCCCACCAGTGCAGCCCTATTACATACCAGTAACTTTAACTGGAATACAGGATTCAGTCTAGGCTAATCATGGACCCTGGCTACCAGCATACATCAATGAAGCAGCACCTTCAACACGCAGCCACTAGTAACGTTTCCTAACATCCGAGTCTTCCCACGTTAGGAAATAACTCCTGTTGCCCTGGATATAAGTGAATGCCTGACTCCACCCACTGGTCTCTCCGCTAGTTCCTTTGCAACGAGGCATCAGATTCCAAGAGCAACTGCATGTATACACTGGCCACATTGCTGCATCACTCATACAATTAATCCCTGATGATGGATGATGAGACTGCCATTAAAATGGAAATTCATTCAGCTAATACAGCTAATCACCCACTCAAACACAGTTTCACAGACTGCCCACAAAATATTTAAAAAATGATATGGGTACAGCAGACCGCCTCTGTGGTCTAGTGGTCAGAGTTCCTGGCTACAGATCCAGAGGTCCCAGGTTCGATTCCCGGGGCTACCAGATTTTCTGAGCAGTGGGTTTGGAATGGGATCCACTCAGCCTTGTGAGGATAACTGAGGAGCTATTTCAAGGAAATAGCAGCTCCTGTCTAGAAAACCGAGACTAACGGCCGGGGGAGCCGTCGCACTGACCACCTCTATCCGCAAAAGTTGGCACTAACTTCGCAGACAAGCAGTGGTCGCTCAGTAGGTATAGTTTGCTTGCCAGTGGCAGGCCACACAGATTATGGGTACAGTAACTGGTGCAAGCAGGTAAAAGCACTCTGTTCTCTGTTACTCTTTATAATTTCAAATAATTCACTAACTATTCTAATGCTGAAGGTGTTGAAACTGAATGTAGGTTTCTCACTTCTGGTGTAGGCTGGCAAATACTTAGGCACATGTTTCTTTGCCATCTTCAATGTGTGAGCATCAGAGTGGACACTGTGTCCATACTGTATACTTGGAAAAAACCTGCCCCAGTACCACTCTGTCCACCATAAATACATGACCTGACCTGGGCTTGAACATGGGCCGCTGCAGTGGGAAGCCAGCAGCTAACAGCCTGAGCTATAGCATAGCCTAACAGATGACATAACACTTAAAACACAGGCTTACAATAAAATTTTCACGGCAGACAAAAGAGAGTATGGTGGTAGGTGGAACCACCTGTTGTGTTAACCTTGAGTGTCTTGTGACATCAACAGCTTGCATCACGTGATCAGTATCACTCCTAACAAAATGGCTGACAACAATATGTCGTTTCGCCACTGTGCTGTAATCAAATTTCTTGTGAGAGAGGAAATCCCTGCTGCAGAAATTCACCAGAGACTTCAGCGTGCTTATGGAAGTGTGTGCATGGGTGTGAGCAGTGTTTGAAGATGGGTGAAACATTTTAAAGATGGGAACACCAGCACCGAAGATGAGGCTCAGAGTGGTCGTCCTCGAACAGCCTCAACTGAACGCAACAAGGAAAGAGTGGATGAGTTCATTCAAGATGACAGGCGTGTGACTGTGGACACAATAGCCCAAAATCTTGGAATAGGGCACAGTCCAGTACAGGAGTTGACTGAAAACTTGGCTACAGGAAAGTTTGTGCTCGTTGGGTCCCGCAGTTATTGACCAAAGACCACAAAGGTCAGTGAAAAGCCATCACCTCAGAACTGCTGCAGAGATATCGACACAAAAGCGATGCTTTTTCGCTCTGTATTGTAACAGGTGACGAAAGCTGGTTTCACCATTTCGAGCCTGAAACGAAACGGCAGCGTATGGAATTTCACCATTTGCATTCTCCATCAAAAAAGAAGGCAAAGACAGTGCCATCAGCTGCGAAGATGATGGGCACAGTCTTCTGGGATGCAGAGGGGCTTATTCTGGCCGAATTCCTGGAACCTGGGCAAACCATCAATGCTACTCATTATGTCCAGACGCTGCACAAGCTCCATCGTGCATTGCGCAATAAACATCCGGGACGAAACATCATCCTGCATGACAATGCTCGCCTCACATTGGAAGCAATGGCAAACATGGGATGGGAAGTTCTTCCACACCCCTCCTATAGCCCTGATCTGGCACCCTCTGACTATCATCTGTTCGGATTTGTGAAGGATCAGCTGCGTGGACAACGTTTTGAGACAAGGGAGGCAATTCAGAAAGCAGTGCATCAGTATCTTCAGATGGCTGGAACAGAATTTTACAGAAGGGAAATTTTCAAACTCCCAGAACGCTGGGAGAAATGTGTACAAAGAAGTGGCGATTATGTGGAAAAATAAAGAAAGGTCTGTAGATTGAGGTGGTGTATTTGGTTTGTCAATAATAAAGCATGTTACTTTACAAAAAATTGTTGCTCATGACTTTCAGTACGATCCTCGTATATAGTACATACACCATTTTACATGGGTCCCTTGTCACCATGGCATGGCACATCCTCAGGTTACATATGGAGCGCACACCCTCCAGGTATGGAGGGTAGCAGAGAATATACTGAATAAGCAACCACAAACAGCCGACAAGGCGTGGTCCTCCGGCTTGGGGGTAATAATTCCCAACACAAAAAACAAGCTTGTTGCGAAAGATCATAAGAAGCCTCGGACCTGGAGGGATTCCTTGGATAAACAATCTAAGCGAAAGAAAATGGATATGCGATTTGGTACTTGGTATGTTAGAAGTATGTATAGGGCAGGTTCGCTCAGGGTAGTGGCAGAAGTCTCAAAATATATGTTAGACTTAGTGGGAGTACAGGTCAGATGAGGTGGAGGAAGCACTAAGTTAGCAGGTAAATATATATTTTTCTATGGAAAAGGGAATGAAAATCATGAATTTGGCACAGTTTTTTCCATACATAAGAGAATCATATCGGCAGTTAAGAGGTAGAGTTCATTAGTAATAAGATGTCATTCATAATACTAAGAGGTTGCTGGTGTCATCATCGTTCTGAATGTTCATGCCAAAACAGAAGATAAAACTGATGATATAAAGGACAAGTTCTACGAGGAAATATAATTCCAAAAGTACCATATGAAAATTTTGTTAGATATCAATGACATAGTGCGTTGGGAAGATACTTTCAAACCGACGATTGGGAATGAGAGGTTGCATGAAATTAGTAATGATAATGGAAAACATAAGAAACATAAGAAAACATTACGTACACAAGATAATAATACGAATATATTTATATATTACAGATAACACCTATACAGTGTGGAAACAAGAACTAGCCGCTGCAGCACTTCAGACATAGGGCGAGTAACCCTAAAAATTTTAAATTTAAAATTTAGAGAAAAATTTTTAAAGGATTTTAAAATTAGAACTAAAGATTTTATAGTGCTACTACAGGTAAGTCAAAATTAACGTGTAAAATAATCTACAAACCAGACAGATATCAACGAAGTAGATGTTGATAATAACAAGGAAAGTGTTTTAAATGTTAAATTTTGGGCTGAGTGCACTGTGACAGCGACGTGAGTGTTATACACCTGATGATGGCCGTCTGAGGCCGAAACATGTAGTGTAGAGGAACAAGATCAAGGACACATAATATATTGTTTGCACTTGGAACGGAATTTGTATCATTATATCATTTATGATAATGGAGTTAGTAGTAAACTCTGCCACATCAAAAAATATTATAATCAAAAGTACAATGTTCCCACATCATAACGATAACAGATCGAAACCTGATTCAGGAGGAAATTAATATGAGATTCAACTCAGGCAATGCTTGTTACCATTCAGTACAGAACCTTTTGTCTTCTTGTCTGCTGTCCAAAAACATAAAAATTAGAATACACAAAACTATAATTTTGCCTGCGGTTCTGTATGGGTGTGAAATTTGGTCTCTGACATTAAGGGAGGAACATATACTGAGAGTGTTTGAGAATAGGGTACCAAGGAGAATATTTGGACTGAAGAGAGATGAAGTGAAGGAAGGTTGGAGGAAACTGCATAATGAGGAGTTTCATAACTTGTAGTCTTCTACAAGTATAGTTAGAATGATCAAGTCAAGGAGGATGAGATGGGCAGGGCATGTAGTATGAATGGGGAGAAGAGGAATGCACACAGGATATTGGTGGGAAAGCCAGAAGGAAAGAGACCACAGGGAAGACCAAGATATAGGTAGGTGGACAATATTAAAATGGATCTTAGAGAGATAGGATGGTATGGTATGGATTGGATTTGATATGGCTCAAGATAGGGACCAGTAAATGGATCTTGTGAACAGGGTAATGAACATTCGGGTTCCATAAAATGCTGAGAAACTTCCGAGTATGCGTACAATTGACAGCTTCTCAAGAAGGGCTCAGCTCCATGAGTGAGAATATACATACATACAGTATAGACTTACTTGCACTACGACTTAAACAAATGGTTGTCATAAAATGTTCAAAGCTGACCAAGAAGAGGATGGACACACTAGTACTGTCAATGGATGAAGTATCCCTTACACAAAGAAGATATTCACTGCAGGCCCTAGAAATTAAACACATGCACTGTCAATATATGAAATAATATTTAAAAGCTCACTATAAAATGTTCACTGCAGGTCGAAATAGGAAACACACTACAAATGTCAACAGATTAAACAACACCAGTATGCAAAGACTTACATTAACAGAGCCTGCTTTCGCCTCACAGACTTCTTAAGCTACAAAGAACATTTACCTTGCACGTCTTTCCCATATGATCCCAAACAATGGCAAATTCTACAAGTTGCATTTCCAAATACCTCCTGTTGTGTCTGAGGCGATTTCACTTGCTGTTAGAACCCTCATAAAAGAACTTGAGGTTCCACAACTACGTACATATCACATCTGAAAAATATGAAATCAGTAAATACTTTAACAACATATTTATTTTATTAATTACACCAAAAATATCAAAAGTGCCTAATGAATATTTTTATGCTTTGCTTCCTGTTGTAAATATACGAGTACAGTCATGATTTCTGTGCTGTCACATAACAAGTGATATTTTGGCCATTAAACAAAAGTTTACTGGACTGAATTTACCAGTCAATCTGCCTAGTATATGGTCCCTATGTTATGCAACTTTTCAGCAAGCGCTTGGCTCTTTATGTTTTTGTTTGTTGTCTTTTCAAGTAACAAAAGCAGAAAAATTACAAACCTTTAAAACTACCATCCAACAAACCTTACCTCAAAACTTCAAAACGACTGCCTGGAGCACGGATTATTAAGAGCATTAATAGCGTCCGAGCCATAACGGTGGAAGAGAAGAAATGAATTACGTGCTAAGGTATTTGTACATCAACACGTTCATTCAACTATCTCATCTGCAATTGTACCAATTTTCGCGATATCTCATGGCTTTTAAGTTTTTTAACTGTGGGAAATTCTGCACGCCATGAAATAATTTAGTCTGTTCTGAAAGAATTTCTTAAATTAATATGCAAACCACGAAAGTTCCATTTAGCTTGAGTTTCACCTAAAAAAAATTGAAAGTCTCCGTCCGTAGTTAATCCGTGACTACTATCGTCTATGGTTGTAATCCGTGGCTGCCGAGAATGCATTGATCCGTCATAGGCAAATGACTAGAAGACGGACTAGGGTCGGAATTTACGCTGTGACGTGACGCAGTAAAATAATAATTAGACTATGCTGATATCCTCAATACGCGACCTCCTATTGAAATTTCAGTTAACATTTCTGGTTGGTCCAGAACATCAACTGCTTGTCTCTCATAGAAATTTCGATCTGGAACCCGCAGAGCAGGTAAATAGAAATGAGATGTTGACGTTGGCAACAGTTGACGGTTATTGTTTGAACCTGTTTGAATGTGTTGTTCAAAGATCCAAGGAACTTTCCAAAATAGTTACAATTTTATATTTTACAGTCTTTTAAATGGTTCGCAGAAAGCCTTTGGAAGTGAGAAGGACCAAGTTTACGAGAGAGGCAGAAGCCGCAATCCAGTCCTCAAGGTTAGATGAGAATATTATGTGTAATAGAAATTTTTGTGTACCAAGCTTTTATTATTGGAGAGTAGTTTTGGAAGTCCATAATTGCGTTTCATTGCTCTGATTTCAGGAATGTATCACCAAGAGTCTCCAGAAATAATGACGGACATCAGTCTTCGAGTACGGTAAGGAATTTATTAGGCCTAATAATGTAATGTAATTGATTAAAGTAATCACGTTTTTAATTTATGTTATTGTCAAAGATTCACAGGCTCTGATTAAGGGTTTATTGTTCCTGATGGTAGCTTATGGTAAGGGATGTCAATCAAATTATAGCTGAAGACAAGATTGATTTAACTTCTGTGGTTTTCTCCTCTAATCTTGTGTAAATGCTGTATAGTTTTACCCCTACTGTCACTGCAAGGTTTTCACTCATGTGATTGGTTTATCTGCCTACCGTACCCCATAATCCATCATTTCAGTTCCATGGTATAATTATAATAATTATACCTAGAGTACTTAAGACACTGTTAGTAAGTAACAAGACTAATGTCTAGAATAGGTTAGGTTACCTCATTTAAGATTTTGTCACTTGGGCCAGTTGTTTATGGAACCAAGTGACTATTATGATGCCCCCATAAATGAAGTCCTGCAGTTCATGAAAAGTGTAGAATTAATAAAGGGTTAATCCAAAGGGGAAGCACAGTAGGTCATTATTGGACATGGTGCAGAGGCCAGTTTATGGCCCACCCCTCATACATGCATACGTACACACACCTATTACTAATTTTTATATACAGTTAGTTACTATTTAGAGATCTGACACAATTCTGACCTGCTAACCTCTTGTCATTGCATCTTTATTTATTATTATTAATAGAGATCATTCTAACAGATCTGATGCATTGTACTGTAAAGATCTATTTGGTGTCCATGAATGTCTAGGTGAGAATATATGTGGGGTTCCTTTGCAGTGTTAAGGCTTGCTGGATTAAAGCTGGCATACAAAATTTTCTGCTACTTTCATGCTGATAATTTCATCATTAATTTTATTTATTTAATGTGATATAATCATGATTTGTCAGCAGGAGGTTTTATATACCAAACAAATTATCTGAGTTATGAAATCTGATGTAATTCTTCTGATATTTATAGAAATGCAGATGCAAAGTATATTTATATTATTAATCGATGATTCAAATAACTTTAAAATTAATTGTCTTGTAACTGTATGCATAATTGATGCATGTGTTGCCTAATGGAAGTTCACCTATGAGCCCACACATGTATTAAACGGTCCTGTAATGAGGGAGAGGCAGTAATTTGAATCAATTGCTAACAAACGTGTTAATTTTGTTTCTGCAAGCCTTTATGGTGCTTTCTCAGAACACCTGATACTGATGTACAGTTTCATCAAATGTGTATTCCTACACCTGTGTTCATATGGCAGAATACAACATCTTTAGAGAGAACTGATTATAAATTGAATTATAAAACAATGTGAGACAACTTCTATGTCAGACTGAGAGCTGTAGGCTTTGTTGGAGTCAGAACACACGATGATTATAAATGCACTAATATGGCAGTAAATTTTGAAGTTGTCTGGGTGACCCTTTAGTATGTAAATATCCAATTTTGAAATGCATTGTAAACCTACATAATGCTGTAATTTAAGATATTTTATATTGAACATATGCTGTTCTTTTCCAGACCAGGAAGCCAAAACGACGCTTTCGCCCTGGTGTACGGGCTCTTATGGAAATCAGAAAGTTCCAGAAGAGTACAAACTTTCTTATACCAAAATTGCCATTTGCGAGAGTTGTGAGAGAAATTATCATGACCCTTGTTCCTGGGGATTACAGGTAATTGTGTTTTATTGTTACATTAAAAGTTAATTAAACCTTTCTTTTATATTCTTTGCATGAAACACAAAAGTGAATGTATAAAAGGGACATTGTACCTGTCCATGTACATGAGTGGTATCAGGATTGTACACTAAAAATTTTGTTCTCTTTCTACCAGTTATTTACAATCTCTAGCTCTCTCTCCTTGCATCAGAATTCATTAAACATTCATTGCAAAGAATACTGGGATGCTACATAAAATATACATCTCACTTATTTGAAAGTAAATATTTAATGATCACTGTTGGGCAAAATCCTGTCTACAAAACCAAAATTATTGGCCATGGGGATAAGATTTTCAAATTAGAAAGCATTATTCTATGACCTAGTGACCAGATTTTTGTTCCTGTTTTTAACATTCCTTCCCCCCTCTTGGTGATAACATCATGAAATTCTGTATTGACATACTATTGCCCAAGCTTGCTGTATGCAGCCACAGAACACATCTGTGGTTGTACTGAAAATGGTATTTTGTCTGTAACCTCAAACATGTTGGTTATTTAAATCCTGTGTTGCATAGTTATGAGGATGTAGCAGAACCAGATGCCGGTCACGGTAGCCGAGCGGTCTAAGGCATGCACTGTCTTCGCTCACTCGGAAGCCGGGATCGTGGGTTCGAATCCCACTCAGGGCATGAATGTTTGTGTGCATTTTCCTGTGTTTGTCTACAGGTAGAGGCCTTGCAATGAGCTGATCACTCACCCAAGGAGTCCTACCGCATGTGTAAGATCTAGAAAAACCGAAGTGAACGGAGAAGTTCATGGAGGTAGGCCTAGGCCCACTGGGGCTGTAGTGCC
>NW_019735503.1:55627-65044 GCF_002891405.2 Cryptotermes secundus | reverse complement strand
GTAAGAGGTGAGTGAAAGGAGCTACTAGTGATCATAGAAATATTACTCATCACAGAAACTAGAAGGATGTACAGAAGTGATATTTTCATTCTGTAACCCAGTTGTTTGGTGCCAGTGTCACCAAGAGCTATGATTATAGTAATCATGGTCACAGTGTGTATAGGGGGGCACGCAGTAGCACAGTTGGTTGAGCCACTATGTTCGAAGCTGGAAGGTCCTGGGATCGAATCCCAATGAGGTGGATTTTTCAATTTACCTAATCCTTCCAGCCGCACTATGGCCCTGGGGTCAACTCAGCCTCTAACAGAAATGAGTACCAGGAATATTCTTGTGAGGAAAGGGCAGTCGGTGCATAAGGCTGACAACCTTACCACCATATATGAGGTGATTGTCTAGAAAATGTGGGAACCTCAACATCTCACAACCCTATGGGCCTCCACAGCCTGTTACAGGGATACCTTTACACAGGGTTTGTAGAAAAGTCTGTATTTCAGTGGCAAGCTTGGCTGTTTATAGAGAGAAATTTAGCCATCATGTTTGCTACATAGTCAATCTTCTCTAATCACGGTTTGGTAACATCATTTAAACTTACCAAAATATGCTGAACCCATCTTCAGCATGAAATAAAGGAGAACATTTTATCTGTGATGCTAACAACACTGCAGCTAAGAGTAGAATGACTGTACCAAATGTATTGGGAACTTTGCGTTCTATGTCATGGCAGATCTATTTGGCAAAAGCAGTAATCATTGTAGCTGAATCTGACTATATTGTATACTAACAAGAAGTCTTTTCCTCAGAATTCAAAAACTGGCTCTTGAAGCACTGCAAGAGGCAGCTGAAATGTATGTGGTGCAGTTTTTTGAAGACTCTTTATTATGTGCTGTGCATGCAAAACGTGTTACACTGATGGCC
Source organism: Cryptotermes secundus (assembly GCF_002891405.2). Lineage (NCBI taxonomy): Eukaryota > Metazoa > Arthropoda > Insecta > Blattodea > Kalotermitidae > Cryptotermes > Cryptotermes secundus. Next base: position 64,129 of record NW_019735503.1, on the reverse strand, counting down.
AGCGATCTGCAGTTAGCCCGACGCATTCGTGGGCATACCGACACTATCAACTTCTAAGTATAATGTCAAATGTGTTTTAATAGGAAAGATCAGTTGGAATAGTGGATTTCTTTACTTCCGAACTGTGATTAAGTTCCTGCTGAACTTTGGATGACCAGCAACACAATTTTGCAAGAGAGAGGTTTTTTGGACTTGGGTTTGTCTCATTCTTATCTGTAAAGTTTCTATAATCCTTAGTCACTGAATCACAGCAAAATTTAAACATGTTCTGAAGTCTTGTTTTTTTGTATTTCTCATATCGTAGTTCTGTCAAATTACATGTTTTTATGGAATGTCTGTTGTGTGCACAAGATAGCAAGATATGTTAAAAAAATTATGATATGCCTTTACTATATATAGAAATGACCTCTCAGATTCCATATCTAATTGTTTTCTTCAATTCTAAAGGGTTCTGACAGAATTAGCTAGTTTTTGACTTCGTCCATTGCCTAGTATTCTGCAAGAACTTGTTTTGGGAGTGCCTTATCAAGACACTGGACTGCAGGTGCAGTGACTGAGATCAGTTATCCAGTAATATGATATATATATATGAGGTTCTCACGGTGGTGAATACCAAGATTATGGTTTTCTAGAATATAACTCCTTGATGTGTCAGTCCTGAAGATGGAACATTGGTACATATTTACTGAACTACATTGTGTCACAGCAGCTGCAACCTTAGGAGGACAATTTAACAGTTTCTGGTTGATTTTTGCTCTTAGGGAAATGAAAGGAGCAGAAATTTTTTTTTCAGTGACATTCATACAGAACCTTAATCTTATAATTTTGACCCACCTCTTCTGATGTTATCTTGCCCAATTGCTTTTTGCCTCTTTAACAGAATATTTTTTTTTGTCAGCATGGACACATGACAGTCCTGTTTTGTCTGTATTATATATGTGAGATGTAGCAAAATAATAATTGGAGAAAACTCATATATCTAGAAATATACTGTCATTTTTATACGTTGTTACATTTTAACAAATATATACCTACAGTCTGTATACATTTGTCTGATTTGTGTAAGTCATCAAGTGACCATTTGCTGTCAGATATTTAATGCATAAGAAGAAATTAAAAAAAACAAACAAACAAGTTTTTAATGTTAAGTCTATGCAGTGGTTTATTTCATGGCTTAAAGAACAGGTCTCCATCAGTTCCTCAAATTTTGAAAATATTGCTGGACTGAGGTTTGTTCAATGCTTTTGGTGTCTGCAACCTTTATTAGCTGGACACACTGTGTAGTCCAGCTGGCCAAACAGTGCACTTTTCAGTCCTAGTACCATTCCCCCCCCAACCCCAATTTAGAATATGGCTGCTGGACACACAGAAGCTGAAAGGTCTGAGATATGTCCTTGTTCTCTCACTTTGATACAGTATGTTTCACATGCTTCATTTGTTCTTAAGCTTAGCCAGCTCAGGTATGTGTTCTTTTTTTGTTATTGCCAATTCCAGTCCTTTCTTTTCCCGGTGTTTACCTTGTGTTCCCAACACTATACAGGTACATTTTCCATAATAATGTAGTCTTTTTTTCTCCTTCTGTTCTAGCGTTTGTTCATCTCTGAATTGAGCAACATGTAAAACAATTTGGTATATGTCTTATAGAATTGTCCTCTGAGAGATTTACTTTCCAATCTTTCTTATCTTTGTATTTTTATTTGTATGCTATATTGTTTTTATACGTAATTCAAGGGTGCTTTGGTTTGATCTTGTCCATAATGAACCATACCATCAAACAACCATATTATTACTTTCTCATCTTCCAGAAAACAGTCTTCTTGATTGTTTGCCTCTGGCCTCTCAAGCAAATGAATATCATGATATGGTGTTTAGCATATGAAGAAGGGAAAGCATATGTTGGCATTCAGTGTTGTCTTCTGTATTCATTGATTCTTAATAGAATCAGTATTTTTTTTTTATTTGCATAGTGGGGGGTTGAGTCCAGCTGGGTCGACTCGGCATGTCGGCCACTTATTGGCCTATTGTATCTGCCTCGGGTGATTGTGAGGATGGAGAATTTGGTGGAATGGAGATTGGCAGGGGAAACCGAAGTACTCGGAGAAAACCTGCTCCAGTGCCAATATGTCCACCACAAATCCCACTTGACCAGACCCTGGCTCGAACCTGGGCCGCCGCGATGGGAAGCCAGCGACTCACCACTTGAGCTATGGCGCAGCCAACGGAATCAGTAGGTTTAATGGCAGAAACAAATTCACGAAGTGCTTACATCATATCAAACATGTTTGCCATTTCATAATGCTCAGTTCTAAACCCAGCATCCCAGACCTCACATTCAAACAGCCAAACATTGTGTAGCAGTGATTTTACATCACACATTCAAGATTCTTATACAGGGTGTCCCAGGAGTTTGGTGCCATACTTCAGGAGCGTACTGAGGGTTCCCTATAGAACAGGCATGTCCAACACGTCGATCGTGGGACGATTTTTGGTCGATCTCATAGACCTATAAGGAAATTATACGTGAAAAGCATCTAAATTCACATGTAATATAATATGATTATATTCAGATTTTGAAGGAAAAATACATATTAGTCATTCATATTTTTCTGTTCTTATGTAGCTTACATGAAAACTGCTTTACATTTGTGTTAAGTGAACTGTGGGGCAGTGATGAATACAGTTTCATCCTACAAAAAGAAATTCAAGCTAATGATGACTGACCTTACAAACAATACTTTTGATCACTCTCCTAATATTCAGGACCATCTGGAAAAATATCCTAATTTTGTTTTTCAGACAGAGAAGTACGTGACCGAAATCTGTTCTATTAGCCAAGATTTTGGAAATTCTGTGACTTACAAAAAATTAGAACAGTCGTAGAGTTCTTGTCATTCCCGTTCAAATCAGATTTAAACATTAGAGAAACTGCAGCTACTCTCTGTGAAAATTACCCATTGAGCAAGGCATCTCTTGAAAATGAGATATTAAACCTTAAAAATGACATTTTTCTCAAGACTCGTGCTGGACAAGAATCGTTTTGGAAGTTAGTGCCTAGACACAAATTTCCCAACTTAAGAAGATGCAGCGAAATTGTACACCCCTGTTTCAGTTCAACTTATTTGTGTGAATCTGCGTTTTCTTGCCTAGAAATGGCAAAGAGTGAACAATGTTACAACATGACAGATGAACATCTCCAGGATAGACTGAAACTGGCCCTCACCCAATACTCACCCGACTTCCCACAGCTGGTGGATGAAATGAAGGCCCAGATGTCTCACTAATGAACAAGGTAAGTCTGTACTTTCAATGTATGTTGCTTTTATAACAAACATCATGTGTTGTGTTATTTTTACAAATATTTTTGCTTAAAGCGAGGTATGACAATAGGAGGGCATGGTAGATCACTGGCAGTTTTGACACTAAAAAGTCAATCACAACCTGTTTGAAGTTGGACATTTCTGCTATAGAATAACTTTGAAATATGAACCCATGTCTGCAAATGTAAAATAGCAGTTCTAAGGTGGAATTTAAAATCATTTCGTTTAAACTTTGCACCTCAGTGTCGAACTGCATTGCATAGAGGAACAGCCATCCACCAGCACTCGTGCCATTGCCAGGATTGTGGGGACATCAAAATCAAGTGTTTGGAGGATCCTGCACAACCAACAACTTTATCTATATCATCCAACTCGAGTACACGATGTAGGTCCAGTTGACTTCGTACCACAAGTTCAATTTTGTCAGTGGATACTGAACCAGTGTTTACATCAGCCCAACTTCATGATTCATGTGTTATTCACAGATGAAGCACAGTTTACAAGGGACGGCTGGTTCAACTGTCGAAACAGCTACGTTTGGGCTGATGAAAACCCCAACGTTACAGTAGTTGGTTACCACCAGGTGCAATTTTCTGTCAATGTCTGGGCGGGCATCATTGGCGATCACTTGATTGGGCCTTTCTTCCTACCACTGTGACTCAAAGGGCTCTTTTACAAGGTGTTCCTGGAACACATCCTTCCAACTTTTCTAGAAGACGTGCCACTGATTGTGTGGAGGAAAATGTGGATACAGCATGACAGAGTGCCGGCATACTTCAGCATTGTATCACAAGACTAGCTGGATGCTGCTTTTCATGGTCGTGCGATAGGAAGAGGCGGCCCAGTGCCTTGGTCACCCCGATCGCCAGACTTGACACCTCTGGACTATTTCGTCTGGGGCCACGTGGAAAAGCCTGATCTACGACACGCCTGTGGATAATGAATTCGAGCTGTTGGCCAGAATACTTGTTGCATGTGACGTGATCCGTGAGACACCCGGAATATTTGAAAGGGTGCACCAAAGTTTCTTTCATCGATGTAACACATACATTGAAAATGGAGGGCGCCAGTCCCAACATCTACTCTAGCAGGTGAGAGTTTGGAGGGGGTAATATGCCTGTGCATGCTCTTCGACATTGAGGCGACAAGTTTAAACAAAATGATATTAAATGCCGCCCTAGCGCTACTATTTTACGTTTGCATGGGTTCCTATTTAAAAGTTGTTCTATAGGGAACTCTCCGTACACTCTTGAAGTATGGCACCAAACAACTGGGACAACCTGTATATCAAATATAATGTAAGAATTTTTAAAATTAAAGCAAAGATTTCCAGAATATGTATGCTGGGCATTGATTTCTAGAAGGGATAGGAAGGGGATGTCCTACTAAAAAAATCTAATCAAATTCTAAAATGTCGCACAATCGCAAAATGGTACTAAATTGTATGAAGGGTAGGCATTTAATGATTTGTGTCTTCATCAGATAACAATGTGAGAGATCTTTCCAGCATTATCAATTCTTATAACAAGACAAAATAAGAAGCTATGAAATATCAATAGGTAGTGTCATTAATAGCAGTCAACAGGTTTCCAAATTCACAGTAAGATTACAAAATTCTCCAGCTGTACAATATTTATACGAGGTTTCACCTATTACAGAAGCATTCTTCTTGCTGTGATCACACATTCAGTGCAATTATCTGAATAAATACTGACTAAACTGTATGTGATTTCCCTAATTTTACAGGTAAGAATTATGGGGGCTGTAGAGAGGTCGAAATTCCTGTTCATATCTACCAGTATTATGTATATATATATATAGATACTGTACCAATAGAGGCTGCACAGAATTTTCAGTTAAGTCTACACATTTATTATTTATAGATGTATATTCAATATTCCCCACTCAGGGCATGGATGTCTGTGTGTGTTTGTCTACAGGTAGAGGCCTTGCAACGAGCTGATCACTCACCCAAGGAGTCCTATCGTATGTGTAAGATCTAGTAAACCGAAGTGAAACTGAGAGTTTCATGGAGGTAGGCCTAGGCCCAAATTGGGGCTGTAGCACCACAGAAAAAAAAAATTCAATATTCAAGGTATCTGTAAATAGCAGGGACTTTGTAGCACCAGGGCTATGCATTTAATACATGCATACCATGTATGCGAGATGTTGTCTCATCTGGAGACAAACAAACCGGAGGGGCAGATAGAAGTGCCCAAAACACGAGGAAGAAGACCGAAGAAGATATTTTAATTGAAGGAGAAAGCTTGTGATCGCATTAAGTCAGACCTGTCGTCTGACAGATTACTGATGAATGAATATCAAATACACAGACGCTCCAGGGCATTTAGGGAGGGAACGTGTATGTAGCAGTATATATTAAAATATATACATAGTCACTGTTCAGATTGCTCCCGAGTGTATGATATAGTAATTATTTTGACTGACTCTTACTATTTCCAACTGTTCCCGAAATATTCCCTTTTCGAATGTTCCCATTATTAAGTTTATTATGTTTTTCGACATATGTGAAGGATATACATAGACTTTATATGAAATGTATCCACCCCACAATACTAGTGCTCAAATATTAGATAGGGAAATCACTGATTACGATCTGAACCTAAGGAAATATCATTCAATATTCTTCTAAGCATTAAAACAAAAAACGAACACATCACTATATATCTTCTAGACCAGGCATGTCCAACTTCAAACAGGTTGTGATCGATTTTTTAGTGTAAAAACTGCCAGTGATCTATAGCCCCCTCCTATCATTGTACCTCGCTTTAAGCAAAAATATTGGTAAAAATAACACAACACATTATGTTTGTTGTAAAAGCAACTAGTAACTGGGCTGTGTCTGATTGATGTCTGTAGATTCATCCAGTTGGACGGAGAAAGCTACACAATTGGAAACATCTTTCAACAACTGTTCAGTTATGTTTCAACACATCATTCCACATGACCAGACCCGGGCTCGAACCCGGGCAGCCGCGGTGGAAAGGCAGCGAATAACTGCTTGAGCTATGGCGCGGCCTGAAAGAGGACTATATTAGGTATGTTGGGATTTTGGACTTTATCCATCGTCCTGGTTTTTAAGATAACAAATAAAAACACGACGTTTCGGAAACTGGATCTGTTTCCGTCCTCAGGTGAAGGAAAACACCTATTCAGTTGGGTCCCTTAGAAAGAGCTAGCCACAATCACTGGACAATCCAGTGATAAAGTCCAAAATCCCAACATATCAGTGTGTTATACACCATCGTCAGAATCCTATAGTAACTACTTGACTATATTAGGCCTTGAGATGTTCTTGGCTTTAAGGCAAAACATATTTGAATATCTTGCACATGCAGCAAATGACTAAGCAACATTCTTGGGTGTGATTTAAGTAACAGTTACACAATAAATGTACTCCACATGAATATTGAAGACGCGGAGCAACGATGCCGCTGCATGGCGCCACCTGTAGAAGGAACTAACAGTATAAACAGCTGGGCGTTCATCTCAGGTCACCTGGACGTAAATTCAGCAACGACTTTTCAGTGTTAGTCCAGAAAAAACTTTCAGTGTTTCTCTGTTAGTTGGTCACGAACACAGTCTACCATTTTGCATTCATATAAATAATAATAATAATAATCTATTAACGTTGGCGACCGTTAAACGTTGGATGCAAGGCTAACGACCTTGCTCTGTAAAAATTATGAAATAAAAAAAAATAAAACACAAGGCGGTCTACTTCATGACAGATCTAGCATAATGTTGTAAATAAGGTTATGACTCGAAAAGGGCTGTTTTGCCTATGATAACGATGATGAGGATTTACTTCGAAACGTCAGTATCTAGACTGTTTATCGCCGAACTGTACGACGACTGACGAAATGGAACATGCTCGGACGGAAGCAGTAGAGTCTAACAGAAGCACCGTCCCAGAATTTGCCTTCAGATACTGAGGAAAATCACAAAAACATCGGTTAGGATAGCCAGTGCTCCAACCGAGATTCTAACCAAACCACTTGCCAGATACAAGTGTCCACCGTTACCGCTACGCCAACCCACTCGGCGGTTTTATTGTTGTTCTTCTTCTTCTCTCTTACTAAAGCAGGTAAAACTGCATAATGAGGAGCTTCATAACTTGTACTCTTCTCCAAGTATAATTAGAATGATCAAGTCGAGGAGGATGAGGTGGGTAGGGTACGTAGCACGAATAGGGAGAAGAGGAATGCATATAGGATATTGGTGGGAAAGCCAGAATGAAAGAGACCACTGGGAAGACCAAGGCGTATGTGGGTGGACAATAGTAAACTGGACCTTAGAGAGATAGGATGGGATGTTATGAGTCGGATTGATCTGGCTCAGGATAGGGACCAGTAGAGGACTCTTGTGAACGCGGTAATGAAACTTCTGGTTCCATAAAATGTTGGGAAAATCTTGAGTAGCTGCAGAATTGGCGGCTCCTCAAGAAGGGCTCAGCTCCGTGGGTAAGTAAGATACTAACAGTAACCACGGTGCCTCGAAGGGAGACGCTCTACAAAGGAGCACGGCGTGCCAGTCGCAATAACGTTCTGCGATTGCTTCAAGGCTGCGCGGTACCTTCCGTGTGACAATGTGACGCTGCGCGAGTGCGGGACAGAAGTCGGCGTGGGTAGCTCTAACCGGGTCAGTCTCCTCCTGCATAACCGGGCGGTCACGGGGTCCCACACTTATCCGTTTGATGAGGCTTTTATAGCAGGACTAATGACGTGACTGGTAACACAGATATGGTATCGCTGCCTTTGCCGAGCATAGGCTGCTGTCTAGTGGACCTAGGGTATAAAAACTACGGCCCGCGAAAGAATTGTGCAGAAATGCGCCAGTTGAACTAATTTTCCAATGATTACTGGTAAATGTGATTCCGAGCTTACTGACCTGACATATTATACTGCAGTTCGATGGCTTAGCTGTGGAAAGGTTCTTTCGCGCTTCTTTCAGCTCAGGAATTAAATTGATATGTTTTTTACCGAGAAAAACCAGCACGAACCACTTTTATCAGATACCGAGCGGCTTTGGAAATTAGCAGTTTTGCTGATCTGGTGAACCATATGAACCATTTGAATTTAAAGTTGCAGGGTGAAAATAACTTAGTCTGTGATTTATTTGCACTTATCAAGGCATTCAGAGCAAAGTTGATACTTCTGGAAAG
>NW_019735503.1:16914-54769 GCF_002891405.2 Cryptotermes secundus | reverse complement strand
TTCACATTAATTGTTTTATTATAATTTGTGATGAAAAAATGAGCATTTGCTGCTACTGTCTGTTGTCATTAATATACGATAATTTATTCTCACGTACTTTGTATTTAGTTCATGAAATTCCGTGCTTTCAATAAAACTCATATACCTAGAGTTATTAATTTCTCATTTTATCCGGCCCGTTGAAAGTGCTGAATTACCTAATGTGGCCCGCGGTTCGAAAAGTTTGGAGACCCCTGCTCTAGACTAATCTCTGGCCGGGATACCTGTCCCTTAAAACAGATTCCTGGATGGTACCTCGGTTTGGTCACGATAGCTTCCTTCATACTCCCCAAAAGTCAGTCGGTACAACGACGGGCTGGACGGCCGGGGTTCAATTCCAGAAAGGGGAAAGAGATTTCTCGTCTCCACAACGTCCAGACCGGCTCTTGGGCGCACCCAACCATCTCACTCATGGAGCTGAGCCATTCTTGAGAAGCTTCCATTTGTGCAACTACTCAAGAACTTCAGTTAGTTAGTTATTGGAGAGGGTGGGTTTCCCCATGCACTTAGACCAGTATTGGTCCATTGTGCTTCCCTCTATGATATTCTACCAGTCTCTATATCCTACCGATATTGGTGCGTACCATCAGTCCCGACCGAGCCAGCGAGTTCGGCCTCCACTAGCTTGGCGGTATCTATAATGCTTCCCCCAACTATCAGAGGCATTAGAGACTACTGTTGGGCGGGAAACGTCCTTGAATTTGGCTCAGTGACCTCCTTTGGAGGTATGAGGTTCTTTTACGTGCCGTAAAGCTACGACATGGGACACACGGCTTAAAGTCCCTCCCGGAGGACTTGTTCCCTGAATTTTTCCGCCCTTAAAAATTCGACGACCTCCGCCGGGTTTGAACCCGCGTACCACGAGTCATGAGGTGGGAACGTTACCTCTAGACTACGGAGGCCGCTTACTCAAGAACTTACTAACATTTTATGGAACTTTAATGTTCATTACCGTGATCATAAGAGCCTTCCACTGGTCCCTATTCTAAGCCACATCGATCCAATCCACACCATCCCATCCTATATCTCTAAGATCCATTTTAATATTGTCCACCCACCTATGCCTTGGTCCTCTCAATGGTCTATTTCCTCCTGGCTTTCCCACCAATATCCTATATGAATTCCTCTCCCATTCGTGCCACATGCCCTGGCCACCTCATCCTCCTTGACTTGATCATTCTAATTATACCTGGAGAAGAGTACAAGTTATGAAGCTCCTCATTATGCAGTTTTCTCCAACCTCCTGTCATTTCATCTATCCAATGGGAATTAGGGGCTCTTGCCTGGAGGGATTTAAAATGGCAAGGGTGCGAAACTGACCACTCACCTCCATCTAGGGCCGAAGTAAAGCATTATGGAGTTATACCTCCACTCCCCAATATATCTTCATGGCACAGCGCTTAATTAATTTTCCAACCTTGCCCCGAGTCACATCTTCATGACTCACTGAATGTGGAGGTATGTATGTAAGGGATGGCCCTTGCACTGCGACCTTCAATGATCTATTGTGTTTCCCCTTTGGATTAGCCCTTTATTAATCCTACACTTTGAATGAAATGTAGGGTTTTATTTACGGGGGCGTCATAAAAGTCACTTGGTTCCATAAAGAACTGGCCCAGGTGACGAAATCTTAAGCTATGGCCTCACAATCACATAGGACATGTGTGCCTGATTCATCTTCTTGTAGGCGCCTCTCACAAGCTGGGTCATCTGTCAGTCCCAGTTTTCATGACCCAATCAATGTTTTAGCACAAACAAGTTTACGTTTTATCTTACTCTTTTAATTAGCTGTAAATACAACTTACTTATCTTGGTGTATCTATCTAATTCGGCTATAACTACTTATGTTAATTTACGCCAACTAATAAATTTTGTTTTCTTACAAGTGAATCCCTATTGGTTGATTGCCAAAGTGATAAACTCTCTAGCGGCACTGTTGACACTTTGGCATGAGTCGAAATTGCGAATATTTCTACGTACTGCCCTGTTGCAGCCATTATTGCAGCCAACAGTGTTCCATTAGTAGCGATCTCTTCCTGCATACATGCCCGAGTGACCTGCTGATGCATGACCCACCCAAACCTACTCGTTCTTAATTCGTTGCTTTGAAACACAGATGGCACCACAGTTACATGCACACACATGGGTAATAACTAATCTCATATTACAGTATAATTAGATGTATTCAGAGCAGGGTGTTCAATAAACGGTAAAATAAACGTATGTAAATCACTTAACTGAATAAATTACAGACTGATGGATTAAATTTAAGTTGAGGGTCGTATATGTAGCAACAATGAAACTGGGTATTGGTTCACTGAAATTTGTGTTTCGTTAAAATTTCGCTCTTTTCACAATTCTCCTCATTCACCATTATGAAAACAGTGAAAATGAAAATGCTAGTAAAGGGATTAAAAAAATTAAAGACATCGTATAGTTATTAGATATTCAAGTTCACAACTAAGTCCAAGGAGGTGAGTGCTACTTGAGAAGCTGCCAGTCGCTCACCTACTCAAGAATTTCCCAACATTTTATGGAAACCGAAAGTTCGTTACTGTGTCCACAAAAGCCTTCCAGTGGTCCATATCCTGAGTCAGATGAATCCAGTCCATAACACCCGAAACTATTTCTCCAAGACCTATCTTAATATTATCCTCCCACCTATGTTTAGGTCTTTTTACTGGAATCTTTCCTTCTGGTTTTCCCACCAAAATCCTATATATATTCCTCTTCTCCCCATGCGTGCTACATGTACTACCATGCAATTTAATGGCACAGCACAAACTTTGGAAAGGTTTGGGGCGCATGGAAACATTTTAAAAAATGCATAATATTATCTCTACTGTCTGCTTATGATACCCCAGCGGGTCATTACCTAAACTCAATTATTTTAGTCCGCAAGCGAACTATACCGACCGAGCGACCGCCGCTTGTCGAAGAAGTTTAGTGCCAACTTTTGCGGATAGAGGGTGTCGCGCGGCAACGACCCCCACGGCGGTTAATTTCGGTTTCCTAGACCGGAGCCGCTCCTCAATTATCATTATGAGGCTGAGTGCACCCCGTTCTAGACCCACTACTTCTCAGAAAAAAAATTGATAGGGCCGTGAATCGAACCCGGACCTCTGGATATGTAGCCAGGAACGCTGACCACTAGACCACAGAGGCGTGTCATTATCTGTTAACCTCAATTTCTGTCCAGTGTAAAAGAGTTTTAAATATTTCCATCTTGTTCATATTTCACCTTAATTGGCGAAGTAGCGAGCAGCTAGGTTAGAAAATCATTTAATCTCTTTACTTTTTTGTACAGTGTTCCAAATTACTATTTCGCAAAATGTCGACAGAAGAACACAGACAATTCATAACCTAATTACTATAATTCGCGTTTATTTTTAATCGATTTATACGACACCTGCCATAACCTTTCTGTCTCCAAACTGAGAATCACCAATGAAAGGAATTTGACTTATTTCCGTATTTCCCAACACATGAACTCGTTCCAGCTCAGAATTTCGTCACCCATGATCATAGTCACAATTATAAATTACAGTCAGTCAATCATTATTGGTTTCGAGCCCAATTAGAGGCTCATGGCCAGATTTTCGTCATTTTATGCAGTTGACGTTTTCGCTGTTATGGAGTGTCATATCTGACGAGAGGGCGGGGTCTTTCCCTTGTCAAAAGCCTTGTCATTGTTCGTAACACTTGCAGTTTTACATACAACGCGTCTCTAACTATCATAAACCAGCTAACGGGACCAGATGCAATTAAAAATCGCAGATAACCTTACCTGTTGACACTTCTATAAGAACAAAGTGGAACGTCCTTCATGGTATAAGGCGGATGCGGAGGTTCCCGCCCGGAACTTCAAGTGGTTCACCACTGATTCTTCAAGTTTGCCTCAATGCGCAGTGCTTACGAACGTCACGCATTTGTGCTTGTCAGATATTGAGCGTCAACAAGGCGACAGAGGCAATTAACTCTATAAAAATGTTCATAGGGTTGTGAGACGTCGAGGTCCCCACATTTTCTATACAATCGGTTCATAGATGGCGGTGAGGTTGTCAGCTTTACGAGCCGGCCGCCCTTTATCCCCCCAGGAAAATTGCTGGTACTCATATCTGTTAGAGGCTGAGTCCACCCCAGGGCCATAGTGCGGCTGGAAGGATTAGATCAACTGAAAAATCCAATTACCTCATCGGGAATCGAACCTGCGACCTTACGTCTTGTAGCATATTGCCTCAACCAACTACACTACCACGTACCCCCAACAGTACACAATATAGGCGTCAATTTGTTTCTTATTATAAGAATTCAGTATTATGCAATACATTTTAGTTAGATTATCAAGAAAATCCCAGGATTTTATGGAAACCCCACAGTTCATTACCGCTTTCACAATAGCCAATCAATGATCAGTATCCTGAGCCACATGAATCCAGGCATATCATCACATTCTATTTATTTAAGATGAATTTTAGAGTTAGTACTGATTAATAGAGGCAGTGAAGGAGGTTAAAAACAGCCCCAAAATAAAGCTGTCCACTCCAACCTAGTGGTTGAGGGTAAGAATGCTTGGAGTTACGTGTGAATTCTCCTGAAGACCTGTGTGTTCATGCTGTCAGAGGTGCAAGCCGATTGCAGTTATGCTTACTGTGACATCATCATATTCTCATGTCTACCCGCAGTGCCCCAGGCCGTTATGCAACGTGCTATGATTCTGCATACTCAACGCAGGGTGGTATGCTCACCAATCACAAACAGTCTCACAAACAGACCACGCCGTTCTTTCTAGCCGTTCCAGTTCTACAGTTTCCTCACACATCAGGTTAGTGTAGCGGTAAGGACATACAGGAATAAAGGCTATATATCTATTATTCAACTGATTAAAATCACAACAGGTCGGTCACGGTAGCCGAGCGGTCTAAGGCATGAACTGTCTTCGCTCGCTTGGAAACCGGGATCGTGGGTTCGGATCTGTTTCCTGTGAGGTACGAACTGAATTCTTATATGTTATTCTTATACACTGCCGGTCACAGTAGCCGCGCGGCCTAAGGCATGTAGTGTCTTCGCTCGATCGGAAGCCGGGATCGTGGGTTCGAATCCCACTCANCGGTCACGGTAGCCGAGCGGTCTAAGGCATGAACTGTCTTCGCTCGCTTGGAAACCGGGATCGTGGGTTCGAATCCCACTCAGGGCATGGATGTTTAGTTTGTGTGTGTGCGTTTTTCTGTGTTTGTATACAGGTAGAGGCCTTGCGACGAGCTGATCACCCGCCCAAGGAGTCCTACCGAATGTGTATGATCTAGAAAAACTGAAGTGAACGGAGAAGTTCATGCAGGTAGGCCTAGGCCCACTGGGGCTGTAGTGCCATGGAAAAAATAAAAATCACAACAAAAATTGACGAAACACTACTCCCTTGTGTTCAGTCCCCGTGTACTATAACAAATCAAAACCTGATTCAGGAGGTGATTAAGAGGAGACTGAATTCAAGTAATGCTTGCTTCCACTCAGACCAGAACCTTTTGTCTTCTCAATTGCTGTCTAAAAGCATAAAAATCAGAGGTCAAGAAAATGTGGATCTATATATCCACTCCCCCCATACGCCTTCATGGCGTAGTGTTTATTTCGTTAAGCACAGGTACAGCTTTACCTTACCATGAAGATGACGCCGTATGGGCCACAGAATATTAAGGTGGCAAGACCTTCAAGACGACAGAAGAGCTCACACGTATATGAGACATAGTCCCTGAAGAGAATACTAAGAGCGATGAGGATGGTCCGGTCCTGGCCAGAAATCGAAACGGGGATTTCCCGAACATACAGTGCGAATGCCAAATGAACGCTAATTCGACGCGATGTGTTTACGGTTGGTGATATAAATGTTTCACACTCAATGGCGTGATTTTGAAGTAATTTCTATTCCAAACATATTTTAAAGACAGAGCCATGGGACTGTAAATAAACGAAGAGGTTCCAGGCACGTCTTCCAGCAACGGGAACTTCCAGGACATGACACGGCGGCTCCCGTTATGAGGAACTTGCGGCATATTTTGATAATTTGTAAGTCTATTCCGACCGCCGCTGTGGTCTAGTGGTCGGAGTTCCTGGCTACAGATCCAGAGGTCCCGGTTTCCATTCCCGGCGTTACCAGGTTTTCTAAGTAGTGGGTCTGGAACGGGGTCCACTCAGCCTCGTGATGGTAACTGAGGAGCTATTTCAAGGAAATAGCGGCTCCGGTCTAGAAAACCGAAATTAACGGCCGTGGGGATCCGTTCCGCTGACCACGCGACACCCTCTATCCGCTAAATTTGGCACTAACTTCGCCGACAATCGGTGGTCGCTCGGTTGGTATAGTTCGTTTGCGGACTATAGGCCACGGAGTTTGTTTGCTTTGTACGTCTATTCTGATATGTTTCATTTTACTGATATAATTACAAAACAAGATGTGAAGTTATGGTAACAAAGGTAAAGTCCCTGTGCTTAATTAATTAAGCACTAGGCCAAGAAGACATAAAGGGAGTGGAGGTATAGCTCCACCATTCTTAACCTCTGGACTAGATGGAGATGACTGGTGAACTTTAAGCTCCGGCCACTTTACCCCAAGGAAAGAACCTCCGTAACCATTAGATAACAGGCTGCTTGGACCCCAGAGCCGGTTTGGACTTTATGAAGAAGAGAGAAAACTTACCTCTGCCAAGAATCAAATCCGGCCTTCCATGTAGCAGCCCGTCGCTATACCGACCGAGCTATCCCGGCCAGTGCAGTAGCCATCTCAGTGATTCTGCTGTTTACCACCCGCTTTCACACTGGTTTCATGCTTGGCTTATTCTTTGACCCTGATGTTCCTCCGAAACGTCGGTTGACTTTCAACGGGCTACATGGCGTTATATCATAGAACAGAGAACTTTTCATAACCACCGGTGTGAGAACTTGAAACCCTATTGAGTGTATCTACAATTTATTTTCTTATGCTAATTGTATAGGTCTTGGAGACGCGGTAGCACAGTTCGTTGGGACACTATGCTACAAGCCGGGAGGTCGCGGGTTCGATTCCTGATGAGGTCATTGGATTTTTTAATTGACCTAATCCTTGCAGCCGCACTATGGCCCTGGGGTCGACTCAACCTCTAACAGAAAGGCGTACCAGGAATCTTCCCGGGAGTAAAGGGCGGCCGGCGCGTAAGGTTGGCACCCTCACCGCCATCTGTGAGCAAACTGTCTATAATATGTGAGAACCTCGCGGCAAAGAAAAAATTTCGGCTGATCGCAGTGGCCGCGCTGTCTGTGGCATGAACCGTGTCTGCCTGTTCGAACGCTGGGATCGTGTCTGACTCTGATGCCCAAGACTTGGCGTTTTAGCTTTTCAGGAAGTCTCATCGAGTTATGAATGCGTCGAAACACAGTCACGTTAACTTTCGAACCGACATAAATAAAGCCACTAACTGAAAGTGGTCTGCGGACCGTGGGATGATAAACACAATCACAGAGGAATACGGATCTCAGCATTTGGGAAGTCACGTGTTCGTTCCTCCTTGACTGTCCATCACAGCTGAGGTTGTTCTCAATTTCCCCTGAGACCTACCGGAAAACGCCCTCCGGTTCTGTGTTTATGGTTACGCATGATTGCTGTCACCGTTCATACAAACTTCAAGACTGAAGCCCGGATCATTAAAGTACACAAAGCAACAAGTGATACTGCAGTTCCTATTTATAGACAGATGAATTGTGACGTAATAGGGAGTTAAAGGCAAAGGTAGAGGTATCCCTGTAACAGGCCGTGAAGGCCCATAGGGTTGTGAGACGTCGAGGCTCACAGATGGCGGTGAGGTTGTCAGCTTTACCTTTTCAGCCGTCCTTTACCTTCAGGAGATTCCTGGTACTCATTTCTGTTAGACCCCACGGTCACAGTACAGCTGGAAGGATTAGGTCAACTGAAAAATCCAATGACCTCACTGGGAATTGAACCCGCTACCTTCCGACTTGTAGCATATTTTGAATGATTGATGTACTTTGCGAAAGTGTCATAGTTCGGACAGTCTATAATGTCGGATGGTGTAGAACTAAAATAAATAATAAATTAGAAAATATGTGGAATCCGAAATCGTGGCCTATTTCAAGGTACCAAACCGAAAATTTTCTGCAGCGACTGAAGAAAATCACGAATATCCTCAATCAAAGCGGAGTGTGCCAGAATCGGGCGCCACTAGGGAGAAAATTCAGAAATATTATCTTCTGAGGCAACTTTCCCAGTGTTTTAAACAAATTATAGATTCTCTCTTTAGGCTAGACCTCTGTTATGGGCACCTCAGGGTGTATGTACTGATCTGGGATAGTCTAGTCTGTATTGTGACAGGCTACAAACTGGGCGACCGATGGGTCGGAATTCGGGTCCTGGTAGAGTCAAAGTTTTTCTTTTCTCCACGTCCTCCAGACCGGCTTTGGGGGCCACCCAGCCCCCTATTCAATGGGTACCGTGGGCTTTTTCCCCGGGGGTAAAGCTGCTGGGGTGTGAAACTGACCACTCACCTCCAACTCCAACTAGTGCCCAGTTCAAGAAAATATGGATCTCCACATCCACTCCCCCATACGTCTTCATGGCGTAATCCTTAATTAAGTTAAGAAGAGGGACAACTTACCTCCCTGCATATCCCCTGTATTTGCCACTAAACCTGGTGCTAAGAATTTTGTTCTCCTGAACATCAGACCTTGAAGAAATGCTTCTTCGCATCCCATTTTCGGGCAGGACCGAGGGGGGGATATTTTACAACGCTGTTATTACATATTGTGGCGTGCCCCCTAAAAGCCAGAATATTTGAGTCACAGCGGACGTCCATTGTTAGGCAACGGCTCGGTATCCACGATTCCGTATCTTTGTAGAGTTGACAATGAAACAGGTTCACGCGACAACGCATACATAGCAGACGTTACCACGACAATGAAAGCCAGAACTCGTGCAGTTCCCGCGGCAACGAATACACTAAGAACCGGTGCACAGAACACGTGAAACGGAACGCATGAAGGTGTCTTCTAGACCGTCCGACTGACAAATATAACAGATCGGACAGAACAGAGGAGAACAGAGAGTACCCCCGTGCGGAGGCGGGGTCCCTCCACCGTGACCCTGCGAGTCGTAGGAGGTGACGAAAAGGGAAGTCTCAAATCTGAGACAGTAAAATATGGTCGTGAGTCCCAAGGAACTCCGATCCGAGAAAGACCGCGCTGGCAAGGGCCAGCAGCATATGGGAAAGACAGACCCGTCCTCTCGTCGGAGAGGGCGCCCCACAAAAATAAGACCGTAACTGTCAAACGGTAATAATTAACATATGGTCATAAGCCCCAGATGGTGCTCGACACCAAGACTTACTGACTGACTGACTGACTGTCAGTCGCAATGTGACTTTGACTTTGAGGAGAACAGAACAGAGGCGAATGGAGCAGAGCTGAGAGCAGAAGAAACCAGCTCAGCTAAGAACCAGAAGACGACAGACTAGTCAGGATTCATCGTCTGCAAGACGATATTTCAGAGCGACTGCAACTGTAACTGTAAGCAACTTATCCAATAAACAGCATCGTCTAATCCGGAACCTGTTAATTTCTTGTCGCGTCACCAGGACACGTGACAGTACATAAAGTAGCGTCGGTTATAGGATGAATGAAAAACTGGAAAAGATTTGGAAGGGGGCGGTTTCTGCCTTTAGCTGCAGAGAATGACGAACACCACAGAAAACACTATCAGTATAGACAGTGTCCGGGACGAATTTCAAACCAAGTATTTCCTAAATACGCGTCTAGTTTGTCCCAGATTTAACTGATAAATACTTTTACAACATCTGTTAAGTGACTGAGACAATTATTTGGCAGGAGAACAGAGACTAAAATGTCGTGAGAATGAATACATAATTTGGTACACAAAAGATGTTATTTGCAGGAGATAAATTTTATTTAAAGATTTAATCCGACAGGGTATTCACATTATTAAATGACGTCACATAAACTGTATATCAAACCTTACAACAGAAGTACTAATTCATTTTTAAGTGAATTCCACGAAGTAGGATAGGTTGATTATGATAATCCCCGCCTTATTACGAAATACGAAAGTTCATTACCATGTTCTGATGAGCTTGCCACCGGAAGAAATTCCATTTAGCGCTGTAACATTCCATAGCAAAATATTAGTTTGAACCTTGAGAGCTCTTTTTCGTTTTTTTTTCTTTCCTTTAAACGGTTTCTGTTGAACGTGACTCTACTCACTGCGCAAATCAATTACTTCCTTGTATTCTACACGTATACCGACTGCAAATTTCTAATGAATTAAATTACTTCATCAGCTTTCGGAGCCCGGATAGTTCACTGTACCGTCGAGGAACCGCGGTTGGATTTCAGGCAGAAACACAGCTTCCAGACCGGTTCTAGGTCCGAAGCGGCCTCATACACAATGGGAACAGGGGGTTCTTTCCTCGGGCGTTATATGGCCGGGGCATGAAGCTGTCCACTGATCTCCATCTAGTGCCGATGTAGAGAATGAATGCAGCTGTACTTCCAACCCACCCACACGTGTTCATGGCGTGATGCTTACCGAAGCATGGGAACTTGTAACTCCGTGAT
Organism: Cryptotermes secundus; assembly: GCF_002891405.2. Taxonomy (NCBI): domain Eukaryota; kingdom Metazoa; phylum Arthropoda; class Insecta; order Blattodea; family Kalotermitidae; genus Cryptotermes; species Cryptotermes secundus. The sequence continues at coordinate 44,122 of NW_019735503.1, read as the reverse complement.
GGCGACTAACGTCCCTTAGAACATTAAAATTTTGCCACCTGAAATATTTCCCTTGTTTTTGAAGTTATCATAAAATGTTTCTGACAAAACTCGTCTCAAAAAGCATATAACAGCGAGACACTTTAGAGATAAGTTAAGATAAAGTTGTCCTTGTGCCTAATTAAGCACTATGCCATGAAGGCGTATGGGGGGAGTTGGTGTATAGATCTACGTTTTCTTGACCTCGGCACTAGATGGAGGTGAGTGGTCAGCTTTACCCCAGGGGAAAGAGCCCTCGGTACCCAATGGATGGGAAGTTGGGTGTGGCCCCAGAGCCGGTCTGAACGACTTGGCGAAGAGAAAATTCTTGACCCTACTGGCACTCGAACTCCGACCCCTCGGTCATCAATCCCGTAGCCAGTCGCTATACCGACTGAGCTGTCCCGGCTCCCCACTTTAGAGATATCAAGGTCATATTGAGTCTTGTAAACGACACTCTACATTGTTTCATACTTGGAGTTGCAAAAGAGAAGCCATATATTCCTTCAAAGTGTCGGTACTCCTCTACCAGACTGTACGGTATCATAACCCAGAGAGACACAATCTGAATTAAAACATACATACACACATATATAAGTCTACTTCCTCAAGAGGAAGGCCAAAATGCGTGTATGCCAGAATAAAGTTACTTTTGGTACCTCAGAGTTAGAACGTGCCACTTGCCTTCTCTCGATCTATGGCTCTTGAGTAGAAAGAGCGAATCTCAATCACTGGATTCAGATTAGAAAGAGCTAATCTCAATCACTGGATTCAGATTAGAAAGAGCTAACCTCAATCAATGGCTCTAGATTAGAAAGAGCTAGTCTCAATCACTGGATTCAGATTAGAAAGAGCTAATCTCAATCACTGGATTCAGATTAGAAAGAGCTAATCTCAATGGCTCTAGATTAAAAAGGGCTAATCTCAGTGGATACAGGTTAGAAAGAGCTAATCTCAATCACTGCACCGGGGATAGTTTGAAATAGATGATCTCAACTGCTGATCCCAGGCCCAGTGATGAGATTATGTCTTTCCAGTGGGCACATGTGAGTAGGTGCCTCCCCATCTCTTCATCTGACCATGGAAGGAGATCCGGTTTCCCAAGTACTCTGTTCTTTCGGAACGCCAGAAAATGGACTACATCCAGAAACTCAGTAATCAGGAATTAAAATGGTGTTCAAATCGACGTTCGTATTACGTTTCTCCAAACTGTGAAATATTTTGCCCCAGGGCCAAACCTGGTTTATCTCACCAAGGGAAGACTGGAGGAAGTTTCAAAAGAGGGCACTGAAAAGATTATTTGATCACGTGAGAGAGGCAGTAATACGTAAATGGAGAACACTACATAATAAGAAGCTTTATGATCTATGATCTTCATCTATTATTTTTAGATTGATCAAATCAAAGAGGGCAAAATTGGTCAGAAATGTAAAATACACGGAGAAGATCAGCCATTCTAGGCAACAAAGTCAGTCTATACATGTGTTCTTTTCCGAACGGTTTCCGAGATAGAGCCATTTCATTGTACAGTTCCAAAACTGTTGGTAAAAAAGAGATATTACTTACTGTTTCTAATACCGGTATTTATTGTTCAAGTGACAAAGTTGGTACAGTTTACTTACGAAAATTCCACCGTCAACAACAATGCACTTTGCAACTCGTGTGAGGACATGGCGTGTTGCTCGTCTGTACAGTGTCCTGTACACGGAAACCGTTCGGAATAGGACACATGTACTTATACACTTCTTTTGTGCTTATAATGAATGACCCATACTATGACTTCCCAGAATATTGACCTCTCCTCTTGGGACATCCTGTATACACAATGTTTTAGTAGGAAAGAGAATACTGGGAGTCAACGAGTAGAAGGTATTAAAACGGGTCTTCAAGAAATAGACCCTCGGTTGTGTAGGTGGTACTGAATTTGGCTAAGACAGGATTTGTGTGACGATTACACCTACTGATGCTGTACAGGAAGTGACAATACTTGAGTAAACGAGAATCGAATGATGACATCATGATCATTATATCTCATGCGACGCGGATGACAATACCAAAATCAAAGTTCTTACTTTAAGAGTAGTTTCAAAGTCTTATTTTCGCCTTTTTTTCAATCTGCAGACGATCGCTTGATGCTTCAATCCAATTAACAAATTCGTGAACTACAAAACTCCGTGACCTGTAGTCCGCAAGCGAACTGTACTGCTACTGCTCTCTGTATTCGCAACGCAATTCACCTGCCCTGAAGATGGAGGCGATACGTTCCTCCGAAACGTCGGCTGAAACAAAGCATACACGGCGCCAGATCCCAGAAGACGACTTTCTTCAATAAAGACTATTCATCATCGCATTGAAAGAAATCACAGATGAGTGTCTCTGTTCATAAGCTGCACATTGAAGATGCCGGAAGAAACACTTGAAATACAAAGCACAGCCGTGAGTCGGTTGTTGATGCGTGTGACTTAGTCATCTGAATGTCGACGAAAAAAATAAAATTTCGGTTTAATTTGATGCAGCATATAAACTGGATCACTTAATTAGCGTATTTTGCCCTGCATAAGCCGATCATATTTGTCACCGAAGCTTTAAAAAAAATATGGTACGGTTCTTGAAGAAAGAAGAACGTCACTTGATAATCCAGGTCCAGCGCACGTACACAGAATGCAGCACTAGCGTGTACTGGTTGCGGCGAATAAGGGGAGGTGTTGAAATGTTCAGTGATAGAAAGACAAGTACCTACTTATTGCAATTTTCACCCAATATTTCTTACAATGAGTGAGGGTGAAGATAAAGGTAAAGTTGTCCTTGTGCTTAACTAATTAAGCACTATACCAAGAAGACGTATGGGGGGGATGGATGTATAGATCCACATTTTCTCGACCTCGGCACTAGTTGGTGAGTAGTTAGTTTCACGCCCCGGCCGCTATATCCCCTAGAAAGAGCCACCGGTTCCCATTGAATAGGAAGTTGAGTGGACCCCAGCGCCAGTCTGGAAGACATGGAGAAGAGAAAATTCTTGACTGTCCTCGAGCTCCAAATCCTTGGTCGGACAGCCAGTAGCCACTCGCTATATCGACTGAGCTATCCCGGCTCCTATAATGAATTGTGAGAAATAATATTGCAAATAAAATTAAAATGGTGTAAGTGTATAGATTTTTTTTACGTTTCAAGACCAAATTATTTTGGGTATGAAGCTTATATTCTAAGGCGGTTTATATTCAGGCAGATACAGCATATTCGTTCATTCATCAATGGCTCTACAGCCCTTTTTTTAACCCTGACCTCTTCTTCAGTTTCGTAATCTATTTTTTACACAGACGGTAGGACTCCTTGGACGAGTGATCAGTCCGTCGCAAGACCTCTACCTAAACACAGAATAAACGCACACACAGATATCAATGTCTTGAGCGGGATTCGAACCCATGATCCCAGCGTTCGAGAGAGCGAAGAGAGGTCATGCCTTACATCGAGTAGCCACCATGATCGGCAGATACAGTACATACCCGCTTATATAACTAGGGGAGGAAGGATGTGAGTCAGGATAGCTCAGTAGGTACAGGGACGGGCTACAAGCTGGACGGCCGGGGTTCAATTTCTGGCAGGGGCAAGAGATTTTTCTCTACTCCACCGAGTAAAGATTAGCTCTGGGGCCCACCCAGCCCCGTTACCAATGGGTACCAGGGGCTCGAAACTGATCACTCATCTACAAATAGTGCCCAGGTCAAGTATACTGGAGCTATACCTCCACTCACCAATATGTGTTCATGGCATGTTGCTTAATTAATTAAGCAAAGGGAGATCTTCACGAACTTTAACGAGACGGCCTTCAGAAGTGGGGGTTGAACATTACCATGAAGGCGTGGGACTACCGCTGGTATGTCCCGATCAGAATACAATTAAGTCTGGCACAGTCTTGAGAAGACACTACAGTAATTTCATGATCGAAAGGTTACGGAAGAATGGTGGGGGAGAGGGGAACGCTAAGGGGAGGGGGGTTAGGGCTTCAACTGAGCGATCGCGAACGTAAGAAATATCTTCTGTTGTACCTCCACTACTTTTCTCTTCTTCCTCCGCTTTGTGCTTCTATTTGGCGTAAAATCAGCTGGATAAGGAAGAAGATGTCGTTCTGGATCTGCAGGAACCAATTGCAAAGAACCGGCAAGACGGCCAGGCAGTACAGACGGTAGGAGAACCGTGAGGCTGAGCCAAGAAGAACACAAGACACATATAGTGCGTGCACTGTGGGGGGCAAATCTGCACTCCTGTTGCTTTGGAAGTGAACAGTTGGTTGTCAAGGTGACGGGCAGGGAACTCCGAGAACGATACATCTTTATCCGGGCACAGAATTACATCTGCTACGAAACCGTGAGTTATAATACTTTGATTTAGTTCATATTTTTAATTAATATTCGTAATTGTGTGCGGAAGTAAAATTTAATTATGATACATTTTATAAACTGAGAAAAGTATAGAGATTTATACCGCAAAGGAATCATGGAACAGATGTAAGGGTTGCAATTATAGAAATGGAAACTTTCTTAATTTATTTCAAAATCCAGTGTAAAAATTTCTATAATTCTATAGGATATGAGGTTATCACAGCGGGGGTTATGAACACTTCCGTATTCAGGTACATAACGCCGTGTTATATCCCAGAAGGCCTAGCCATAGCTCATGCGGTTAGTCGTTGACTTCGCACCGCGGCGGCCCGGGTTCGATCCCGGCTCTGGTCAAGTGGGATTTGTGGTGGACAAAGTGGCGCTGAAGCAGGTTTTCTCTGAGTACTTCGGTTTCCCCTGCCAATCTTCATTCCCCCAATTGCTCCACAATCACCCTCACCTATCATCTGGGGCTGGTACAATAGGCCAGAAGTGGCCGCAGTACAAGGGACTTAGTCCCACCCCACTAGCGATAGAAAAAATAATATATCCCAGAAGCTACAAGTCTTCATAATTCTATAATTAACTTGTAGTTAATTAATAACTTTTAATGATCCTAGAGCGGAGAAGCACAATACTTATAAATTTACGTGACTTCTACAAAATTATACAGAATCTTCCAAAAGCAACACTATATTTATATTTAAAATTAACACGTCAGTATGTAGTTTTGGTTATTTATGTGCGCTTTTTTTTATTGCTAGTGGGGTGGGACTAAGTCCCTTGTACTGCGGCCACTTCTGGCCTATTGTACCAGCTCCAGATGATAGGTGAGGGTGATTGTGGAGCAATTGGTGGAATGAAGATTGGCAGGGGAAACCGAAGTACTCAGAGAAAACCTGCCCCAGCGCCACTTTGTCCACCACAAATCCCACTTCACCAGAACCGGGATCGAACACGGGCCGCCTCGTTGGGAAGCCAGCGACTAACCGCTTGAGCTATAGCGCGGCCCTCAATTTATGTGATGTTACAGATACGTGAAGTATCCAACGATATATAGTCTCGATACTGACAGCATCGCTATATAATCAACTATTTATGTGAATAACGTTCCATTTTACGTTTGGGTACCTGCAACATTAGAATACGTCAGTAGAAGAAGTGCAAATAAAATTTTAGTGTTACTCTTGTACATCCTGTATTTAGTCACATGACAGGTTCGTTATTTGTAACCAGAAAGCAACATTAAACATAAACAATTGTGTTTGTTGCCGAACAGAGCAAATGACGAACTCTAAATGCACAAATAAAACATCGTATTATGTTAATTAGCCAATCACAGTGGCCAAGCAGTTTTAAAGGGGCCCATACACTCGCGAGTCCGACTCGGCTCGGGTTTCAATGAGCCAAACTCGTCCGTGTGTGGGTCGCCATGTTCATGCGTGTGTGGTGAAATTAATCGGAGCCCGGCTCTCGAGTCAAGCTCGCCGAGCCGGACTTTCGAGCCAGATTCGTACGCGTATGGGCCCGTTAAGGCATGAAATGTCTTCGCTCTCTCGAACGCTGGGATCGTGAGTTCGAATCCCACTCAAGGCATGGATGTCTCTGTAGGCGTTTACTCTGTGTTTGTGTTGTCCTGTGTAGGTAGCGGCCTTGAGACGGGCTGATCCCCCATCTAAGGAGTCATAACGTCTTTGTAAAAAAATGATAACGAAACTGAAGAAGAGACCAAGGCCCAACAAAGGGCTGTAGAGCCATTGATAAATGAATGAAATTATGTTAATTGTTAACAAATAAGTTTCACATTTATAAAACTGAGCCTGCGTCTTCACATACACACGATGACGAAATGCATCCTCGTATTTCATTTCGTTTCATTTGTTTCTGATTCATGCAGAATTGTAAATATTCAGAGTAAAATCGTTTGGTCTGTGACGCCGTGTAGTTCGGAGACAACCCCAAGTTTCGAAGGAACATATAGCCTCCATCTTCAGGAACGACGAGTAAGGTAAACGAGAAAGCAGCAGAATGAACCGGCAAACTCAGCTTCTGCGTGTTTCTTGGTTCATTTATTATTTCGACTCTGAAGACGGAGGCAGTAATTTCCTCTGAAACGTTGGGCTCTCGCCAAACTGCAGGCATTACAACACTTGAAACACTACTTAATAATCACGGCCCTGAGACTCAACCATTGCCACTAACTTCAGAGATTTCTTTTCACTGGCCCTACAGCCCCTTGGGCCCTGGCCTCTGATTTTTTTAGTTTCGCGATCATTTTACAGACGGTAGGAATCCTTGGACGGGTGATCAGCTTGTCGCAAGACCTCTGCCTAAACACAGAATAAACACATACACATACCAAACATTCGTGCCTTATGTGGGATCCGAACCCACGATCCCGGCTTCAGAGGAGCGAACACAGTACATACCTCAGACCGCGCGGCTACCGTGACCGGCAATGTATAAGAATAATATATAAGAATTCAGTTCGCACCTCACAGGAAACAGATCCGAACCCACGATCCCGGCTTCAGAGGAGCGAACACAGTACATACCTCAGACCGCGCGGCTACCGTGACCGGCAGTGTATAAGAATAGTATATAAGAATTCATTCCGTACCTCACAGGAAACAGATCCGAACCCACGGTCCCGGCTTCCGAGCGAGCGAAGACAGTTCATGCCTTAGACCGCTCGGCTACCGTGACCGGCACTTATGAGATATACTGTTCAAATTAAATATATGTTAATAGTTAATTATAAATTAATTTCATCGAAAGGTTTTACAATTTTCTTAACACACAACTAGCAGCAAGGCCCTCCGATACGTCGGACAGCACAACGTTTCAACCCAGAAGACGTTACTGTTCAACCGCCGCTGTGAGAACCTCAAATATAACTTGAACTATGTTCAGGGTTAGCGTCATGATGCTCGGAAACGCTGTTTTGAAGAGAATAATCACACATTTTCCGAACACATTACTATAAAACGATTACACCTTCTACGAATTTAAATGAAGACCCTAAAGTGACTTCATGCATTCCTAAATGAACTATACAACGCAAAATTTATGACGTAAGTAAATTACTTCTACATCCTGACAAGCATTCTGATGTGCTTAAGCCGTGCCTCTTGGTTTCTGAAACATTTACATAAATATGAACTATTCATGAGCATGAAATAAACCTTTATATATGCGTTTATATATCTCTATTACATTTATTCTAGTAATAATTTTCTATTAAGTTGTAGAATCTAGAATCAAAACTGCAGGCGCACCAAGCGTCAAAAAGGGCAACTTCAAATTACGTATTCAAAGAACCACGCACGAAGTTTTGCACGTTCCATGTCCCTGTGACCTCATGTCCAGCTCCTTGCTTATCTGCAGTTTAATTTAATGACGCTACTAGTACCTACACAACACTGTGCAATGTCTGGATGATCGTGAATAATGAACTGAAAAGAATTTGGAAGGACGAAGTCGTTGTTTAATTTAAGCTACCAACCCAGAAATAGCTCGGAGGTACATAAGAAAACCATGAACTCCTCATTCATTATATTCGTTGTTCCAGCCGCGATTCCAACCTGTCACCTCAAGAATACAAGTCTAGAGATTTCATGCGCCAACTTACTCAGTGTTCAGTGTCATAAGCTTATAGTGTCTAACGACTTTCCGGCTTGTAGCATAGTGCCTCAACTAACTACGCCACCGCGTGCCCCGGCTAATGTATGTGGGTTAATAATAAATTAACATCAAACAAACAAAACAAATTCAGTGGCTTTAGTCCGCAAGTGAACTATACCCACTGAGCGACCACCGCTTGTCGGCGAAGTTAGTGCCAACCTTAGCGGATAGAGGGTGTCGCGGCGTCAGCGCAACGAATCCCCACGGCCGTTAATCTCGGTTTTCTAGACCGGAGCCGTTATTTGCTTGAAATAGCTCCTCAATTATCCTCACGAGGCTGAGTGGACCCCGTTCCAGACCCACTACTTCTCAGAAAATCTGGTAGCGCCGGGAATCGAACCAGGGACCTCGGATTCTGTAGCCAGGAACTCTGACCACTAGACCACAGAGGCGGTCCAATAAATTAACATCAACGTCAATTAATTACTGAAAAATCGTAAATAACGTGTTTTTAACAAGCAAATGCTAACTCGAATTTGAGAAAAGGGCTTCTGACCCTTGTTCCCTTATGTTTATTTTACGATGCTGTCAATATCAAGGCTACGCAGGGTCCAGAAGTAGGATGAATAATTAATTGGAAAGGATCTGATATAATCCTGATATTTGCCTGGAGAGACTAAGGAAAACAGCAAAATGAATCTGTCATAACAGTCGGAGTCTCTGCCGAGGCTCAACCCTGGCTCCACCTGAACAGAAATCTATGACGTTGGCGATAAAACAGGCCTAACCATAGCTCAGGCGGTTAGCTGCTGCCTTCCCACCTCGGCGGTCCGGATTCGTTCCCAGGTCAGCTCATGTGGGATCTGTGGTCGACAAAGTAGCACTGGGGCAGGTTTTCTCCGAGTACTTCGTCTTCCCCTGCCAATTCTCATTCCACCGACTTCACGTTCATCATCATTTACCATCCGGGGCTTGTACAATAGGCCAAACAATGGCCGCAGTACCAAGTGGACTCAGTGTCAGCCCACCCCCCAAAAAAAACCGGCTATAAAACGAATATTTAGGTCACTTTTGCTTCCATAACACAGACACTTTTCATGACATTCATCACGTGAAATATTATCTTTATTAATGTAAAGTAGATTATTTTAAATCCGGTTTAGACCTGGGAACAGTTTTTATGATGCCGTTTATCTAGATAAAAGCATATAACGTGCTCAAGTTCACATGGCGCCAGTTTATGGCAAACATTAAACTTCAAACACACGAAAGTTCGGTCACCGTAAACAAGTTTATGAGGTTCAGGTATTTTTAATTTGACTTCCTTTCTTTTTAAAAAAAAAAAACAAGTTCTTCTTAATGTGTGACTTGCAGAACAAAAGTTGCACCGAAAATTAACGACGCTCGGAATATTCCAAGGCAACAGAAATGCTACCGTACTCGGCAGATGTTAAGTTCGGACCCGGGAACCATCGAGTCCGCTGAAGACATGTCAGAATGGCGGAAGCTAAGTCACGCATTTGTCTTGCACGGACTCTGAGAACACGCAACAGGTTCATTTGTTTCAATGACGTCAGAACATGTGACTAGGCTACGACCTTTACCACCGGGGGTTCGCTGTTAGATTCCCGGAAGGAACAGAAATATTTCGCTTTTCTACACCCTCCAGACTGGTTCTGGGGCCCACTCAGCCTCCTACTCAATGGATACTGGACGCCCTTTCCCGAGAGAAAAGCAGTCGGAGCGTGAATTTGATCATTCTCTTCCTTGTAATGCAGGGGTTAATAATGCGTGGAGCTATACCTCCACTCCCCATACACCATCATGGTTTGGCGCTTAATTAAACGCGGATAAAACTTCCAAGATTTATATCTTCTGGTGTATAACGTCGTGTAGTCTTCTGGAAGTATACCGACGTTTCGAAAGCTTATTCTTCGACCCTTAAATGGAAGCAACATGTTCCTCCGAAACGTAGGTTTAATTTCAATATGGCCGCGCGGTCTAAGGCATGAAGTGTCTTCGAACGCTGAGGTCGTGGGTGCGAATCCCACTCGAGGCATTAATGTCTATGCGCGTTTATTCTGTGTCAAATGAGATGGGAATATTTGTACTTATGCTGTTAGGATAGTGGCGTATAAACCCGTTGTTAAGCGGTGACTGTGTAAACAATGACTGTTTCTGGGCAACGGCTACGTGGTCCGTGCTGAAATGTTATAAGCAACGGACAAAGACATTTGTGAGGTAGTTATGCACGAGGGGCTCTGAAGACAGAACCTGAGCGCCTGAAGCTGAAGAATCTCCACTCTTAGAAGTCGTTGCCAGGGAACGGCTGGTGAAGACATGCTGGAAAAGGCTTAACGGGTGCTGTGGAGATTAGTAGTGGCGCTATAATTGCTTGTAGTTCCGACCGTGTGTATAGGTGACCAATAAATCCAGTCACCAATCCAAACCCCGTCTATAATCACGCCACTACTTGGCAATATGAAACAAAAAAAAAATGAAATCAGCTTAACAGTTATGTGGAAGTCATACGACAGTAAAAGGTAAAGCTATCCCTGTAACAGGCCGTAGAGGCTCGCATGGTCGTGAGACGTCGAGGCTCCCACAGTTTCTCTGGACAATCAGGACACAGCGGTGAGGTCAGCCTTACGCGCCGGCCGCCCTTTACCCCCAGGAAGATTCCTGATACACATTTCTGCCAGAGGCTGAGTCGACGCCAGGGCCATAGTGCGACTGGAATGATTAGGTCAACTGAAAAATCCAATGATCTCATTGAGAATCGAACTCGCGACCTTCTGGGTTGTAGAAAAGTACTTCAACGAACTATAACACCGCGTGCCCCGACGTGCGAGTGCTGTTGCAGGAAAATGTATGCTTTGTGAGCCATAACTAAAACTGAACCTTATAACTGTACTGCGATTCTAGTCTGGTAACAAACACCACAGTGCCCTGGATATGAGCCAGACCCATTGGAATATGACAAGGCATTTTGCAATCCGCAAAGAACGTGTTAACTTTATTCATGTATTCTTTAGCTTTGTTTATGCATCATTTAAAATGAAAGCACAATGTATGTGGGTTCACATGTTGTATTTTGGAAAAGTTTTGAACGGATTTCGATTAAATTTGATACTGGAATGTGGGACTCTACTATAAATTACTGAATAAATTTAATTTAGTTTCGTATCAGTCCAACGTGCAACTCCGACCGAACTGTGGGATCAATTTTCTCAAAAAGTTCATCATACAAAAATAATGAAATATATACATGATTTATGTGTGACTATAGACGGGGTATGGACTGGTGTTTGGATTTATTGACCAGTTATACACACCACTCCGAACTACAAGTAATTACAGCGCTATCCCTGATATTCACTACAAATCACAGCATGCTAAAAATTTTCCAATCTGCAGTGTCTTCACTAGTCGTTGCTTGTTAACAGCTCTTAACAATGGAGATTCTTCACCTTCTGTGTTCATGCCCTTGTCCCCTGGTTAACACTCCATAACTGAACTGTCAACTTAATTATAGCGCAATCTGTTTTCGGCCTCCCTTGTAGAGCTCAATTGAGTCAAAGTCAGAGTTACTTTACGACTGGCGGTTTACCGCCAAACAGTTCGTCTTGGGGACAGGCCCCCTTAAGGCTCACGACCAGAGATTTTTTTCCCCCCAACTGGACCTTTGCAGTCTTAGTCCTTATCTAACCTCCTCTCTGAGCGGCCTCCGTAGTCTAGGGGTAACGTTCCCACCTCATGACTCAAGGTACGCGGGTCTCTAGGAGACCTCTGAGCAAAATTAGGCAAAATGTTTCCCGCCCAAGTAGTTTCCAATGCCTCCGGTAGATGGGGAAGTTATCGGGTACCAATGCCAGTAGAGGGCCGACCTCGCTGGCAGAAAGGGGAGAATTATCGGGTACCACTGCCAGTACCGGTAGGGTATGGCGACAGTAGAAATTAAAGGGGGACGTACAATAGACTATTAGTCGCGGTGCATGGGGAAACGCACCCCCTCTTTACTGAATAACTGAACATCCTCTCTGACGAGAAGATGGGTTTGTCCCTTATGAATATGCTTGGCTTTCCGTCAAGAGTATATTTCTCACATATAACATGTGACTGAAAATGCTTCCTTCCACACTAGACACAAGTCCTCTCTCAGTACTAACTGGGTCACCCCAGTTGTCTTCCTTATAACCCGTTTGCAGGGCCCGAGTATAAACCGCTGTTTTCAGAAGTTCTTCTATTGATGCATGCGTATCCGTTGTTGTGGGAATGTGTTTACTGAGCCGTTGTCTAAAAACGGCTGTGGTATATTTGCTTACCTCGCGGTCGTTGCCTAGTAACGGCTCTGCACGCTGAAATACTCTATACACAAAGGAAACCCTCTCACCTTCCCTGCAGTATCATGCGTGAAGACGGATTAATTAGTGAAATAAACGGAAATAGACTTGAATAAATAGGTGACATGTTTTGGGGAGAACTATCCTCACGTTTTGCTTTCATTACAAACTGAGCACCTGAAACGGAAAATGGAGAGAAAGCTTATTACGTATGCGTAATGAGTCAATAGAGCAATATAAAGTCGATTTGTATAGACCCTGAGGGTAATAAAGCAATTAAAGCGGTATATTTGTTGCCGGAGCCTCGTCAGTGAGACCAGGATGTAACGCGGGAAGCCGAAGATGGGTATGGGATAGAAGAGACTTTGTGACAGAGGTTGTAATATTGGTATTAGTGATGGGGCGGACTACCAACTTCAGCGATTTGATACAGTGTAGTCCAGTAGAAGCTCACCTATGTTACAATGCATCCATCTTCAGGGTTCGTAGAGGAAACCGTGAGCAACCAGTAAAACATAAACAGAGCTACTTGCTGTTTACTTGGCTCTTCGACACTGAAACGCGGTCAAATTCCAAATTAATTTTAATTAGAATTACCATATTTAAAATTTTAAATTTTATACGTAAAGTATGACGACCGGAAATTAATGTAAAGGTAAAATGGTAAAGCTATTCTTGTAACAGACCGTGAAGACCGATGGGGTTCTGAGACGTCGAGACTCCCAGCCTTACGCGCCGGCAGTCCTTCACCCCCATGAAGATTCCTGGTACTCATTTCTGTTTGAGGTTGAGTCGACCCCAGGGTCATAGTGCGGCTGGAAGGATTAGGCCAATTAAAAATCCAATAACCTCAACGGGAATCGAAATCTCGACTTTCAAGCTTTTAATATAATATCAATTAGATTCAGTTCATAATTAATTTTTATTTACATAGCAATTTTAGCCTATTTTCGTTATGTTGAAAGAAAAAAGAAATAGGCTTATGAGATCACTTTGCTGTCTGTGTGTCTCAGAATTTGGTATATGTAACATGTCACTACAGACCATCTCAACGTCGTGAATCATAAATCCCCCCCATCAGTAACACCAACATTACATCCTCCCAAACTATTGAGCTAATACCCTTCATATTACTTGAAGTCCTGAGCCTATGGTCATGAAACTTGATTAGTAAACCTCTACCGGACTGTACGGCATCACATCCCAGAAGGGAGTAATAATCAGCGCTGCAAGCACGTCAAATTCAATCAATTTCGCCTTGTATTAAGACAGGTTTTCCAGAAACCGATCGTGTTATTAGTGAATGATCAGTATTTTTAGAAGAAATCTTCGCAGATGTCACTGACCTCAACATATCAGTGCTTCATGTCACGAAAGAAACACTGCCATTAGTAGCAACCGAGGTAGGCCGTTTCTAAGAACCTCAGCTTCCAGCCGAAGGACAGCAAGATGTGTGTTCACTGTACTTTGCTACATATCAGGTTCATGGTCATGCTAAGGATGGTCTTCTTCTTCATTTTTTTCTTTTAACGACGGCAAGATTTTGAACTGAAGATCGTTGTCCTTAAACAGACTACCCTTAAACCATGGAGGCGCCCAAAGGCCATTGATTCTTAAGTAAGATAATATGTTGAAGGTAGGGGGGGGGGGAACGAAGTTGTTTTGGATGTGTAACAGCACTCAAATTTTACAAGCGAGAAACGCTTATATTATAATCTATATGCAGTGGTATAAATAAAAGAAAAAGGAAAATTTGCTGGATATGTTTTGTTTTTTAATTTATGAATATGATATTAGAGTGATTCATACACCTGACTAGTAAGTCTATATAATAACAATCTTGAAATTAGAATCTTAAAATTTAATTGCATGAGTAAATTTATGCGAATTAGCATTCTCGTCCTAAACTCATTATCTTAACATCACCGAACACAAGTATATGTTTGAGGCAGGGTTTTCTGCCTCTGCAGTATCAAATTAAAATGTATTCTAAATTATTTCGTTCAGAATTTACCGCTAAAAGTACCAACTTCATTTCCCACTTTTCCAAATAACAGTGGAGCAAAACCCTTCTATACAGGGTGTCCCAGGAGGAAATTTAAATATTCTGAGAGGTCATAGTAATGGTGCTGTAACTGCTTGTAGTTCCCAGTCGTGTGCATAAGTGGTCAGTAAATGCATTCATCAATCCAAACCCCGTCTATACTCATACAAGTGACTACTTATATTTTTCACAGAAACAAATATATATCTTATTTACGATAATCTGTTTAAAAAATAGTACATTCTGAGACGAGTTTGATACAAATTATGGATTATAACTGACTGCTCAACACGCTCACGCTCAACAATTTACCGAGACGATTCCAATATCAAATTTAATCGAAATCAGTTGATTCATTTTAAAAATGAAACATTCATGCAGACTAAAAAAAATTCAAACTGTATTCATATAAATAATTCATGAAAGTACACACGTTACCCAACACATTACAAAAATTAAGCAATTGGTAAAAGAAGTTCATTCATCTGTAATCTGTCAAGACGACAGGTCCATAGTCTCTTCCAAAACAGTTCCTCCACTTGATGCGATCTAGAGCTTTCTCCTTAAATGAAAGTATCCTCTTCTGTCCCCAAGGTCATCCAGCATCTTCTTACGTCTTCTGGTCACTTCTATCCGCCCCTCTATCTTTCTTTCAATAACTTCTTTTAGAAGGCAGTTTCTGCGTAAGATGTGACCAATCCAATTAGCCTTCCGTTTTCTTATTTCGTGTAGGATATTCCTCTGCTCACTGACTCTAATTAACACTTCTTCATTTCTCACATAATCGGTCCAACTGATCTTCTCCATCCTTCTCCAACACCGCATTTCGAAGCTTTCTAGGTGTTTCTGATCTACTGCCCTAAGTTAAAGTTTTCAGGCCAAAAATAACGGCTATAAATCATTTATACTACCAACAGCACTGTGTAGGGGACAAGTTATTCCGTGACACACAACAACCTGGCAGTTCATATACCTAAAATATCGCAACACGTATATGACCACACACTGTGACGATTAACTGCAAGTATTTAATTTTTCGCTCCTGTTAATGACCTTAAGAACAAAGAGAGTCAGTGTACTCCCATCTTTTCTGAAGCGACGCTATCGCATGGGAACAGGTCATTCACAACAAGCGACGCTTCTTTCGCGTACATCTAGAATTTCTTTATCCGAAATTGCATGCCTTGTCCATCCTAAATAAGACAGAATGAACATATCATGTAGCGTTTTTACAGAGCGTTTTTTGCGATCGTGGGCTCAAAAGGGACGAGTATGGGGGCTTCTCCCTCAGCCCACAAAGCGCCAATTATTCTGACGGTTACGCTGTCTCGAAATCGCAGCATAATCATGCAGCTCTTTCCAAGGTTACGCTGTCTAGAAATAGCACCATGTTTGTACATCTATTTCCACGGTTATGCTGTCTAGAAATAGCAGCGTAATCATGCAGCTCTTTCCACGGTTACGCTGTCTAGAAATCGTAGCGTAATCATGCAGCTCTTTCCACGGTTACGCTGTCTAGAAATAGCACCACGTTTGTACGTCTATTTCCACGGTCACGCTGTCTAGAAATCGTAGCGTAATCATGCAGCTCTTTCCACGGTTACGCTGTCTAGAAATAGCACCATGTTTATACATCTATTTCCACGGTTACGCGCTCTAGAAATCGCAGAGTAATCATGCAGCTCTTTCCACGGTTACGCTGTCTAGAAATAGTAGCGTAATCATGCAGCTCTTTCCACGGTTACTCTGTCTAGAAATAGCACAATGTTTATACATCTATTTCCACGGTTACGCTCTCTAGAAATCGCAGAGTAATCATGCAGCTCTTTCCACGGTTACGCTGTCTAGAAATAGTAGCGTAATCATGCAGCTCTTTCCACGGTTACGCTGTCTAGAAATAGCACCATGTTTATACATCAATTTCCACGGTTAAGCCGCCTAGAAGTCGTATCGTATTTATACACCTCTACATACAAATTAAGCTTGGAATTAAACTAACACTTGAGCAGTATTTGTACTAAACACTCCTGCATGATCTGAGGTTATCACAGCTGTGGTTATGAAGAATTCTATCTTCTGGGATATAACGTCATGTACTTCTTTAGAAGCCAACAGACGTTTCGGAGGTACAAGTCATCTTAAACTTCAGGGTCGAAAAATAAGCATTGCTTGCTACCTGCTTCACGCTGGTTTCTTACTTGGCTTATTCTTCGGCCCTGAAGATGGAGGCGACACGTTCCTCCGAAACGTCGGTTGACTTTCAACGAGCTACACGGTGTTACATCCCGTAACACATAATTCTTCATAGATTGTTCCTGTTTAAACTTCTGAAGCATGAAGTTCATCTAAACAATGTTTGAAAATTCAGTTCATAACTCACGAAAAACACAAGCGTCTCCATTACAAAGAACAATTCGTCAATGCTGTGTAGAGAAATGATCGCTGTTTATTGTGAGAATTATATGAAGGATTTATACGCAGTGGGGAACCCCCAGAGTTTCCTCACGTTCAAGCAGTTGGTACATATCCCTACGAAAACCACTCTGTTTTAAAATGGATTGTAACGCAACAGGATTATACGGTGCTGATTGGATTGAACTGCCCTAGGTGAGGGACCTTATGAATACTAAAATTAACCTTTTGTTTATGTGAAAGTTGAGAAATATCTCGACCAACTGAGAGATTATGGATTTCCCTAAGAAGGAACCTGTCCCAGAGAGCTAACTTAATTCTGCGTCAGTAAGTATATAAATCACGTGATTCTATTCCGATGCGCTTAGCCGTATATGACAGAGTGGAACTTAAGGTATCGGCCTCTTTCGGTCAATGAGAACCAAATAAATGAAATGCCAATTTGGATAACGGGAAAACAAGTCATTTATAAAGGCGTGTTTGTTGTTCGGTGAAGCGACTGATTCACAACCTGACTGTTCCAGCATCGAATTCAAGGTCTAGTTTTTTATCGTCTATTTTGTAATATAGTTACCGATGCATTTTAAAAAGAAAATAATTAAGTTTGAGAGGACTTCATTATTATTATTATTAGATTCTTCTTATATTGAAATGAACTCCAGGAATTTACACGACAACAGGTTGTGCGGGAAGGATTTGCAAGTACACCCAGGTTGTGTTGTTATGACAATGCAGAAACGTTTCGCTAATAGAGTAACGGCAAAAGTAATTCCCTCTTTACAAAGCTAAAAAGGGAACCTAACCAGGAAGTCTGTAAGTTTGTTCTTGCATTGTTGAACATTATTATTTCAATTACTGATCAGATGTTCTGCATTCGTCAGAAATTGAAGCGGAAATACGAGTGAAATGAGACAGTACATCAGCTACTGACAGATTTCAATGAAGTTCATGAGACAGCAAAAGGGCACTGTAGAGCATTCTTATTGAATGCGGCATACCCGCGTTAATCAAAGCGTGTTTAAAGGAAATCTACACTAAAGTCCATACAAGTAAATAATTGTCTAATGGAGGTCGTATTCAATGAAAATCGCGGTGGAGTGGGTAACATCCCTGCTCCTTATTCTGGGGATCCAGTGTTCAAATCTAGGCCCATAGACAAGTTATTCTGATGTTTTCCTCAGTCTCTTCTGAATAATGTTACGATAGCACCTCAAATTATATTTTATTCTGTAGTATACAGTACTCAGATCGTTCATATTTTGAAATCCAAAATAATGACGTCACATTCCAAGGATGTAAATGTTTAATAACGATAAAGATGTCAGCTTTAATATCTCATTCACCACACATACAACTAAATTATCAGCTTTATGCAACAAATTATTTTATGTTAATTCCTTAAATATTAAGAACATTTGAGACGTCATGTATATATAAAATACTATGTTGTTGTATGAGAAATTTCGGCTCACGTATTCTTCTTACCAAGAGGTCGAAGAGATCAACATACAACATGGCTGTCATGTGATGCCGAACAAGCTGTATAAAGTGAGGTTAGGATAAAGCATTGACAGGC
Source organism: Cryptotermes secundus (assembly GCF_002891405.2). Classification (NCBI taxonomy): domain Eukaryota; kingdom Metazoa; phylum Arthropoda; class Insecta; order Blattodea; family Kalotermitidae; genus Cryptotermes; species Cryptotermes secundus. The sequence goes on along the minus strand of NW_019735503.1, from coordinate 25,726 downwards.
GAATATAGATTAAATTTAGAAGGCTCTGGGCGAAGAACCAAAATGAATGATGATGAGGGAACATTATAGCGGTGAGCACATTCAATTTATATAAATCACACACCGTCTCGTGTATCGCGAGAGTTCCTTGGCCCAACGGATGTACGTGACAGCCAATTGGGTTTTTTGTTTCAAAACGCTTCGGGCAACAGCAGAATTCTGCATTGTAATGAACGATGCTATAAGGAAGGAATTTATGGTACGGACTAATCTCGCTAGAAGAGTACTGTTTTCTGGGATATGACGCCGTGTAGTCTGATACAAATTCACCGACATTCCAGATGAAAGTACTGCTTCCATCCTCAGGGTGAAAGACTCATACGGACAAAGGCAGCGAGTGTAGTGGGTGGAATGTTCCAAATTATAACATTTTCTTCGTTCTTCTGATATTTCACGTACCTCTTTATAAAATGCCCTTAAGCTGTGCTGTTTCTCCAGGCTAAGTTTCGGAACCGTATTAAAGAACATGTGAATTTGTAGCTTGTGGTCGAAACATTATTTTTAAAGCATAACTGTAGCATCAAAAACGCTGCTACTAAAGCGAAGCAGTGCAGGGAACAGAACTCGGTTCTCTCCTATTATAACTTCGTTGATTGTTCATTTTGTTAGTAAGTAGTTAGTTAGTTATTTGGAGAGGGTGGGTTTCCCCATGCACTTAGACCTGTATTGGTCCATTGTGCTTCCCTCTATGATTTCTACCAGCCTCTATATCCTGCCGATATTGGTGCTTACCATCAGTCCCGCCCAGCCAGCGAGACCGGCTCTACTAGCTGAGAGGTATCTATAATGCTTCCCCCATCTACCAGAGGTATTAGAGACTGCTGTTGGGTGGGAAACGTCCGCAATTTGCCTCAGTGACCTCCTTTGAAGGTATGAGGTTCTTTTACGTGCCGTAAAGCTACGACACGGGACACACGGCTTAAAGTCCCTGCCGGAGGACTTGTTCCCTGAATTTTTCCGCCCTTAAAAATTCGACGACCTCCGCCGGGTATTTGAACCCGCGTACTACGAGTCATGAGGTTGGAACGTTACCTCCAGACTACGGAGGCCGCTTTGTTAGTAAGTAAGTAAGTAAGTAAAGTAAAGCTATCCCTGTAACAAGCCGTGGAGGCCCATAGGGTTGTGAGACGTTGAGGTTCCCACATTTTCTAGACAATCGGCTCAAAGATGGCGGTGAGGTTGTCAGCCTTACGCGCCGGCCACCCTTTACCCCCATGAAGATTCCTGGTTCTCATTTCTGTTGAGTCGACCCCAGGGCCATAGTGCGGCTGGAAGGATTATGCGATTTAGAACATTTCACAATAAGAAACCTGTGATTTTTAAAAGGTATAAAATGGTAAATTTGTTTTTGTGCTTAGTTAATTAAGCACTATAACATAGAGGCATATGGAGGAGTGGAGGTATAGCTCCACCATTTTTGACCTCGGCATTAGATGGAGGTGAGTGGTCAGCTGCAAGACCCAGACGTTTTACTGCAGGGAAAGAACATGCGAGACACAAAGGATAAGAGGCTGGGTGAAACCCAGAATCAGTCTGGACTATTTATAGAAAGAAAAAAATCTTTTTCCCTTGCCGGGAATTGAACCCCGTCCGTCCAGCCCGCAGTTCGTCACTATATCGACTGAGCTACAGATCATTTAGTATTGTCAGAGTAGTAGGACTGTGGAGGTTATGATGGGCTAGGCATGTCAGGACACAAGAAATACATGCAGGATATCAGCGGGAAACCTCTTCTTCCATACTAAAACCAAGAAGGAGATAGGAGGATAATATTAATAAGGATCTCATGAGGATTGGTTGCTTGATTTCTGAATTAATGGTGTTCAAATTTCTGCCTCCCGATACCACAATGTTATCCAGTTTGAAAACCTCTTATGTGTACATAATGCAAAGAGAAAATTTCTGCCCTGAAGATGGAGGTAGCAAGTTCCTCCTAAACTTAAGTTAATATGTGCCACACTACACGGTGTCAAGCCTCAGACGGCAGTAATTTTATGTGATATGTGAGTCCGCAAGCGAACTATAGCAAGTGACCGCCTCTGTGGTCTAGTGGCCAGGGTTCCTGGCTACAGATCCAGAGGTCCCGGGTTCGGTTCCCGGCGTTACCAGATTTTCGGAGAAGTAGTGGATCTGGAACGGGGTCCACTCAACCTCATGAAGATAATTGAGGAACTATTTCAAGGAAATAAACGGCTCCGGTCTAGAAACCCGATATTAACGGCCAGGGTGATCCGTTGCGTTGACACGCGACACCCTCTATCCGTTAAAGTTGGCATTTGAGGTGTATATCAAGTAATATCTCAATGTTGCTGACAATAATACTTCAGGTATTATAACTCTTCAGGTAACATAAAGACAGCAAATGTGTGTTCAACTTACAAATTTTAGTAGCATTGAATGATATGAATGTATCATAAATAGTGTCAAAATGAGAACAGGAAGGAGTTCATCATCACGTATTTGCCTGGGGGGCAGCAAACCTGTGAACTCTTTGGCCAAAATAACTGGTAACCCGACCGAAATTTAACCGGTTTCCTATCGAAGAGTCTTACCGTTACACAAATCCACTCCGCTAATCCAGGGGCGTCATATTGTCATAAATCCACGGAGATTAGCTGTGAAGGTACAATCAATAATCTGTGGGTATTATGAGGAATGAGAGGAGATGAAAACTAATGAAAGAAGTAGAGAGATAAAAAATAAGGGAAGAAAGAAAAACGAAATTAAAATGGAAATTCATAACATAAATATTTAACTCTTTGCATTATTCCTAAGAGAATTTCCTGTCGCGATGTATGACCACGGATACTACAAGCACAGTGAGACCAGCAGAGATAACAGGAGTATCTATACAATAGAAGCGATAACACAACAATCAAAGCTGTTGCACAGGAAGGTGTTCCATTTATCTCGCAATAATCACGTGATGTTACTTCTTCCCCACAAGCAGTTCCTGTGAGGTTAAGGACCTAATTTCCCTTGCAGGTATTTGTAACGCTAAGGACAAAGCACAATAGACCACTTTAGGTCGCAGTGCAAGGGCCGAGAAGGCCCACCTCTTATACATTCATACATTCAACGCTAAGGACATGATTAAGTAGTCCTCATCCAAATGGCCGCAGTTTCTTCGTCATTCATCAGGCAACCTCAGCACCCATGGCATAGGATGCTGTGTGGGCCCCAAAGGCACTATGGACGCTGTGGAGTAAAGATATATCCTTTGCCCTTACCGTGAATCGAACCCCAGCTATCCAGCCCGTACCCCGTTGCTATACCGACTGAGCTATACAGAGTCCAGTATTTTAGGGTCTACGTTAAATGTTGGTAGGCGAATTTAATTGCTGCCCGTAAAGGTCCTGTAAAAATCTCGTTTTGAACTTGTTTTTTATAATAACCTGGGCCCGGATTTTGATGACATGTCATCTATTGTTCTTTGTATCCTATGCGATGCTCTTAAATATATAAATCTCGGATATGAGCTGCTGGTTATAGAAATGTAAATTTTATATTTATATATTTTGTCATTTTTTGGTAATTTTTTGGACTTTTAAGGGGATTTCTTGTCATTTTTGGCCATTTTAGGGAATTTTTCTTCATATGTTTTCTGAAATGTGAATAACATGGAAGCGAAGTGTTCCTTCTCTTTCTCCTTTAGGTCATTTTTCTGGATTTTCGGTCATTTTATAAATATTTTCAGGTCGTCAAAATTCGGGCCCTGATTATAACAAAGCCGATCCATGGGCAGCACAGAAAAATAAAAAAAAAATTGGGAAGGGGGGAAGACACAGACATAAACATCAAGGCGATCTCATAAGCATCCTTCTATTTTTCAAAATAAGGAATACAGGCTAAAGTTGCTCTTCAATACCTAAATTGTGATATGAATATCATACATGTGACTAAGGAAAAGAGTCCATGTAGTGGGTTACTCCGGACACCATAAAAGGGGGAGGGAAGATTCTTTGACCAGCTGGTTGACTATCAACTTCTTAAGTATGCTCCATTGTACAGAGTTAGTTGTTTAGTAGGGCCGCGCCATATCTCAAGCAGTTAGTCGCTGGCTTCCTACCGCTGCGGCCCGGGTTCGATCCCGGGTCTGGTCAAGTGGGATTTGTGTTGCATAAAGTGACACTGGAGCGGATTTTCTCCGAGTACTTCGGTTTCCCCTGCCAATCTTCATTCCACCAAATTCTCCATCATTATAATCACCCGGGGCAGGCTACAATATAGCCAATCAGTGGCCGCCGTGCCGAGTGGACCCAGTTGGACTCAACCCCCCTCCCCCACTAATCGAATTAAAAAAAAATTTTTTAGTTGTTTAGTAAACGTACTATTTTTTTCGCAGTTCTGTCTGCATTTCACTATCCAGATGCGAAAGCATTAGACCACTAGAGATAAGAGATTTGAAATTACGAGTATGTACTTTAAAGTAATTCAGTGGCCTTCGTTTCATTAATTTTATTACAACAATAAAGTTAAAGTAAGTGTCTATGTTTACTCATTCCCATATCCGATTATGTAATTAATCTCAGTTCTTTTGTTTCTTCGCTTGGTTTCAAACTTCGGTGTTCCAACAAACACGCCACTCAAGTACATCAATTGTTACAAAGACCTTGAACTTTAATTAAAAATCTAGCATTATGTTATAGTGCAAGAGTGACCTTAGTTTCACTTCTGTCACGATAACACCTCTGCGCATAATGAATATAGGTTAAATGTTTTTGATGCCAATGCAGTAACAAAGTTTGCAGAACAAGTTGGACCACCCTTCTCTGGTTTGTATTTGGAAGGTTCCCGGTTCGAAACTTCACCGAGACACTGAATACCTTGACTAAAGTTTTCGTGCACTTCCTCAGTCCCTCTAGAGAAATATCAGACCTTGACAGTTTTCGTCGAAATCATTCCCAATTCATTATTCACCGATCAACCTACAATTCGACGCTGATCTGAGACACCAAAGCCTTCATTTAATAATTTAACAGCCAATCAATATGTTCATGAGCGCGCTCACTAGTCACATATTTTATTCCTTCTACTACAGACGCATATATAGCGATGGGCTATGGGCTAGACGGCTGTGGTTCGATTCTCGGAGGGGGAAAGAGGTTTCCCTCTTTTCCAAAGCCTCCAGACCGGCTCTTGGGAACATTCATCCTCCTATTCGTTGGGTATCCGAGGCTCCCTTTCCCGTAAGCAAAGCGGCCGGAGCGTTAAACTAACTACTCACTTCCTCTAGTGTCGAGGTCAAGAATGGTGGATCTGTATCTTCAATCCTCCATACGTCTTCATGGAGTGGTGCTTTATTGATTAAGCACAGGGATAAGTTCACTTTTTTTAGAGACCCATGTTAGGGGCTTTCATATTGTCTCCCATGTCGATAGTACAGAACCATCGAACCACTATCGATACATCTCAACTTTTGTCAGCTTTACTCTTCTACCACAAGCCTCCCCACCAGTGGATTGCTCTTCCTTGTCGTTCTATTCTCTCTGCCAGAGATTCATATTTTGATCCCTTCAGCATCTGGCATATATAAACGTACCCTGTTCTGTTTTATTCCCAGATCAAAGGGATTCCTAATTTCGCATTTTTGTATTCCCTCGTAATTCTAAGGTATGACTTTCAATCTTCTTTTAATCTACAAGGAAATTGTGAAATATATTTCGCCGGAACTCAGGCCATGTTTGTAACAACTTCACTCTGAAATGGTCAGTTTCTTTTTCTCCCGTTTCTTAGTCCATCTGCTACAAATTAGTATTTCGATCTCTCTTGTATTGTAATCGAAGTGGTTAGTAGTATTATCGATCTTCTATCGATACGTTAATATGTGACGTATTCCTCATACGAACTTCGTTTAAATTTGCAACTTGTCGTCCTTTTGTTTTGTGCGCTGTGAATAGCGGTGTGACCTAGGTGTAAAACATATGATGGAATTTGTTTTATGTACGTAAACAAGATGGAGATCTCAGATGTGCATGAGGTGTCGCCGGCTTGGCAAAACTTACTGGACACGTACAGAGTAACAGCAAATCTCAACACGTAGGGGAATAACTGCAAATCTTAACCGTACTGGCAAACATTCACTTAACACTATCTGTTCGAATGGAAATTCGATACTCTGTTACTGAAGACCCACCTGAGTTCACAAAATGGAGTTATGTCATGATACCGATCTAGAAAACCGAGATTAACGGCCGTAGGGATCCGTTGCGCTGACCACGTGACACCCTCTGTCTGCAAACGTTGGCACTAACTTCGCCGACAAGCGGCGAGATAGCACAACTCGTTATCTTACCATTGTATTCTTCAGGGAAAATTATAATAAAGTTGAACACCTCCACCGTATCCCTGTGAGTAGTAGAAGGTGACGAAAAGGGAACCCGGTGCCTAGTAGTATAACTGGGCCAACCTGTCACTAGGGGACATAAATACAGAGACATAGTTCTCCAAGTTGACGGTTGGTCGCAAGGCTGACATATTTACTTTGCAAAAAAAAAAATAAATAAATTATTGTTGCGAAATCCAAAGAAGTGAAAACCAAATGGTCTAATTCAAGACAAAAAAAAAACCCTCCGTGGTTCTAGTCCGCAAGCGAACTATACCGACCGAGCGACCGCCACTTGTCGGCGAAGTTAGTGCCAACTTTAGCGGATAGAGGGTGTCGCGTGGTCAGCGCAGCAAATTCCCACGGCCGTTAATTTCGGTTTTCGAGACAGGAGCCGCTATTTCCTTGAAATAGCTCCTCAATTATCCTCACAAGGTTGAGTGGACCCCGTTCCAGACCCACTACAAATCTGGTAGAATCTTCTACAGAAGACTATGACTCAGAAAGGGCCGATTTACCAACGATGATAATGATGGACACATAAAAAGAACGTAGTAAAGGACTGCCTAAATTTGGCTCTCAACATTTCCTTTTCTACAGATCCTTTCCTTTTTGTGTCCTCTTAATTTAGCAACTATAATATAGCAGCTTACAGTTGCAAACATCTTGGCTACGGTTTCCTTTTGCTTTTGCACATCAAGATAATATATGCTGGAGTACATTCCTTAAGTAAGTGGCTGCAATCAATCACGAACATTTTCGTTGATAGGCTCTAAGTGCCTCTAAAGGTCCGCAAGTCATAAAAAAAGGACTACATAAATACTGACTGCGTTAGCAGCATACAGCGTCAAGTTCATATAACCTGTAAGGCTGGTGAAATGGATGGCAACCCACAACGCGCAGATCAACAAAACTCGTCTGCTCTACTTTGAATCTGAGAACAAATATCACGTCAGATTCTAAACGGTTCTGACGATGGCGTATAACACACACAATTACTGGGTTTTTGGAATTTTTCCATCGTCCAGTATTCTATAGAATATAAAACACGACGTTTCCGGAACTGGATCTCTTTACGTCCTCAGATGAAAGTCAGAGAACACACCTGCTCAGTTGGGACCCTTAGAAAGAGCTAATCTCAATCACTGGACAAGCCCTGTCAGATTTACACAGCTATTTAATCACTTGAGACCAGACGTTGGAGTAGCCGTGTTAAACACGTAACAGTATAGGCATTACTCCAAAGATAATGAAAATTAAGTAGATGCAAAGTAGTAAGGTTTCTTAACGTTCATATACACTATCTATCTCAGTCTTATAAATGCGATTTTCGACGCTCACTAAAATTGCCCTTATTTTTTAGACTTCCTCTGGACGTACTAGTTTACCCACCACATAACTGCCTTTTCATATTTACTAATTTATCATCAAGAGAACAGAAATCTGTTTCACGAGAATGCTTCCTAATTGTGGCCAACATATCTTAATGAAGACAAAAACATTAGAGATATAAGGACTTCAATTGAGATTTGAAGTTATCATGGAGGTAAAAATGTAGATTGGGGCCTTTAGATTGTCATACGGTGTATACTGGCAAGTGGTTACTGAAGTTTTGGAAGAAATTTATGCTTCCAACATCAGGGTGGAAAATTCCTCAGAAATTTAATAACCACTTACGAGAACACGCGTTGTGGTAACTAAGGATATCACAATGTAATCAGACCTATGAAGCACTACTAATACTCGTTTCAACCACTGGGTATTTTCTACACATCCTCAATGAATTCAGTATCTAAAAATTCTTTACATGTACAGTGATGGATGTTCTTAGTGTATTCTGAAATATTTGAATCAAATTCCTTTAAAACCTACACTAGGATACGACAAATTCTTGCTTCAGAAACGCCCGATAAGGACTCTTTCAGGTTGACGAAAATCTCTGAATCTTAGAAATAAGGATTTCCCCTACCCGTGACATAGCTGGAGCACAGTAACCTTGATACTTGTCACTGTATTTACATAGCTTAGTGCATAACGGCCTGCATACATTTGGGCGAAGCTGTTAGACTCTATACTGTTACATGAGTCATTCATGAACAAAAGTTTCTGTTGTAAGATGTGAGATTTTCACGGCGGTGACTATGAAGCAAACAGTTTTCTTGGATGTGGTGCCGTGTAGATGTTGTGTTAACCGACGTTTCGGAGGAACGTATCGCCTCCATCTTCAGGGTAAAGGAAAAATAAGAAAATCCACAAGCGTAGAAACAGTGAGAGCAGGTGCAAGCAGACCAATGTCGGAAATAAACTCAGCTATAGCTATTTTATTTTTTCCTTCTACCCTGAAGATGGAGGCGAGACGTTCCTCCGAAACGTCGGTTAACACCACATCTACACGGCGCCACATCCCAGAAGGCTGCTTTCTTCAAAAGTTTCTGTTGTTTTACAGGA
>NW_019735503.1:0-16892 GCF_002891405.2 Cryptotermes secundus | reverse complement strand
AGTCACGCAACAGTAGAACTGCTAAAACAACCGTTACATGAATTAACTTCAAGTAGCAGACTTACACTTTGAAAGATTTTGTAAAATATTTCATTGTTAAATAAAATTTACGAAGTAGAATTTGAGGACCTCACAGGGGAGGTTAAGACCTACGTGGCGTTTTATCCCAGAGGATAATGCTCTTCAAAATTTACTAAGTTTTTATATTGGCGCTACTGTGATATTTCTCATTAAATGCCTTGATATCTTCGATCAGTTTATATTGTTAATCTTATTCTTAACTCCCGCTGATTCCTTAAAAATTCCAAATAAGTGTCATGTTAATAGAAACTGTTTTTCATTAAGTATCAGTTCACTGATTCACCCATGAAATATGCGAAGTCCTCCAGTTATAGGGAACAAATTTTTTTAAAATTTTTAGAACCAATTTGATTCGTGTATGGAACAATGACGTGGTAGACACTCAATTTCCTTTAAAAAGAGGCAGTATATATGACACGAAACAAATTGGTTATAAATTCTAACAAAGTCTTTTTAAATCACACTTAAACAGAGTAATTACAGTAATTTATAAATATTTTAATATATTCATGCACATCACTATAGTTGTTAAAGGCTCACAGTTTATATTCATGGCGTTGTGATGATATTGTATGTATGTATTGATATTGACAATTGTAATAGTAGTTTCTGCCTGTATTGATATATCCCTCTGAAGATGATCTCTAAGACCGAAACATGTCAAGGATAAAAGATTGAAAAGAAGGGGAAAAAAATATCAGTCACACTGGAGGCATTTGATAACCTTTTATAATATTGCTAGTGTGACGGACCAGAATGAACCAAATCAAATTAATACGGGTTTATGATGAAGTGGTTGTGCCTTAGTGTGAGTGATTATCCTAGAAGTGACGTGAGATAAGAAAACCACGAATATCTCAATCGAGATGGCCGACAATCCGAACCGGAAGCATACAGAATACAAGTCAAGAGCGATATTATTATAACATTGTCAGTAGGCGTATGGAAATAGTGTAAAAGAGTCGCATCACCTTCTTTTCCGTAGCCTCAGCAAGTGATGGAGAGCGCATGCGTAAAGCTGATGTGAACAAGGATGCCGTGATTATTGCAAACAGGATAGACTGAAGGGCAAGCTGCCAGTTAGGAACTACCGTCTGTCAGTCACGGTACACTGACTGCTTGGGAGACATGAAGCAACTAATTGACGAATGGAATATCTCTTCGTCTTTCGGTCATGAAGACTACATCCTCTGTTCAGATTCAAACGGATATTTTAATTTTCTGAGCTGTTGGGTATGAATTGTGACAGCTCAATTAGGGAAAATAATGGCTACACGACGAACAAGGGGGTCAATTTCCCCGACTAGGAGAGAAATTTTCCTTCTCTTATGAGACACATGCAGCAACATGGATAGAAAGACGGGACATAAAGCGGTAGGAGGGAAAGTTAGAAAATGAATGAAACCTTTGAACGTCTATGAAATTGTGTTCCTCACGGCGTTATTTTTCTTCTGGCATGTGACACTGTGTTCCGGTCTAGAAAAGCGAGATTAACGGCCGTGGGGATTCGTTGCGCTGACCATGCGACACCCTCTATCCGCTAAATTTGGCATTAACTTCACCGACAAGCGGCAGTTCGTATAGTTCGTTTGCGGACTAAAACAACCTTCCGTCATCTTCCTTCCCTCCTGCAATAGAGCCACAACCATTGGCCGTTACTTTTTTCCCCCAAGCTTCAACTCATTAATCTTTATGCGCAGTTCAGAGGCCAAGACAAAGACGTCAGCCTATACGTCAGCAGTTTCCTTACAGTTACTATGACTAAGCATAATTTCTGACTTGTCTGACATCTACAGGTGGATGCAAATGTGTGAAAGGTTGTGTTAATGTGTTTCACACCCGTCCACGCGTGGAGGCTCTGCCGTTGACCCACACAACATAACACGGTGACAAGTTCACACACAGAATACAGAATGTGCAGGACCCTGACCTCAACTGCTGCATTTGGCGGCCATGATTCAATAGTTTCGTGAAACGACGCAAAATTTACGATTTATCTCATATTGTACAACCTGTAATGGCTTACATACGTCATAACGCTGGTGTCAGCAAAGTGTGTTATGCTGAATATTCGGGGATGTGAAGTCGTGTAGCAATTTAACCTGAGGATGGAAGTAGCATGTTACTCAGAAATATTGCTAACTATCTACCAGACTATCCGGCTTCACATCCCAGGGACAGTATCCGTGTGAGAACCTTCAGGCTCATGCGAAACATATCTATAGCTGCCAAGCCATTCTAACTTCGACCATTTTGCTTGTTTACTTGCTCCGCTGTCTTTTCCTTTCCTATTTCCTTTTTCATATCTTCCTATTTTCCTTCCGTTCTTTCTTACTTCTTTGTTCCTTTCTTTCAATCATTCTCTCTCCCTCTTTCTTACATTATTTAATATATTTTTTCCCCTACTAATTCTCAAATAATTTCATAAATAAGTTATTTCTCTCCTTACTAAAAGATTTATAACAATTTGCCTGGAAAGTTGTCCCTCCACTAGCGTAGTTGCTTGAGGCACCACGATACAAGCCGGAAGGTTCCGGGTTCGATTCCCAAAGAACTATCAGATTTTTCAATTAACCTAATCCTTCCAGTCGCACTGGGTTCGACTCAGCCTCTATTTCTCAGGGTAAAGCGCGACCGGCGCGTAAGACTGACAGCCTCACCGCCATCTGTGAGCCGATTGTGTAGAAAACGTGAGAGCCTCGACGTATCACAACCATATGGGCCTCCACGGCCTGTTAGAGGAATAGATTTACCTTTACATTTGCTTCTGTACCACAATGCGACGATGGCTGTACAGCTACAGTAGAGTACAGTAGAGTAGAGTACAGTAGAGTTTCTCTGGTTGCTTGGTCAACGACGATGTGAGTATCGAAACAGTACAGAGGTGGCTGATAGCGTTTCGAAAGCTGCGGCTCTAGGCTCACTGATACACTACCTCGCGAGTTGCCGGAACGGATTGAGGTAAAAAAATAACCTGTCATGACAGCCGGTGTCTCCGCCGAGCTTCGAACTAGGATCTCCAGAATAGAAGTTAATATCATTACCGATACAGTCTGGGAACCTTCAAAGTCGGAAGTTTGTTCTGGTTCTCCCTGTGAAATCTATTGTCATTTAATGATCTCCCCACCACTTGCCCTCCTCTGTCCCTCGTCATAGGGCTTCAAAGGGTAAAAGATACACACACTAAACTGTATTAATATGCAAAGATTGTAGAGTGTCTGGCGGGGAATGACTAGTGTGACCTACAAGACAAATTTTTGACCACCTAGTCCATGACCCACGCACAAACAGAATTCCAGTCCTACGTTCTTGTATACACATTTGGTCACGCGCCGCGTAGCAATGTTTCCTATGCGTGACAGCCATGTTCACGTGTTTTGTATGGCACATTAACAAACATCAGCTATGAGTAACATGCAGTCTTCGTAACGTCAATTGAGTATGCTTACATAACGGACTGCTCTACACCTTAGGTTAGGGATTTCGTTATATTATTTATCGTTTTATAGCTCAATTCCTGGATGAATTACGAGAAATTTTCATTGACGTCACCGAAGTAACGCTCTACACTTGTGTTCGGGACGTGCTCAGTTCGAATCCAGGCCACGACATCAACTGTGTTGATTTTTTGCATGGTTTTCCTCAGTACATGCAGGCAGATTTCAGGACAGAATCATTATTTGGCTACGACCGTTTCCTTTCAAAACCTTTCCAATTCATCATTCATCTGTCATCATACCATCCAGTGCTATGTAGCCTCGATATTAAAAACATAGTTGAATAACCCACGTATATATATATATATATATATATATATATATATATGTGTGTGTGTGTGTGCTTGGAGACCGCCACCCCCACACAAACCTGGAAGATCCCCTCCATTTTTATCGTAATCCCTCTTCTACATTTTCTTGCTGTTCTCATATTTCTTTATTTTCGTCTAGTTTCATCTTTGCAATTAACCTAACCCTTCCAACCGCATTATTGCCATGAGGTCGACTCAGCCTCTAACAGAAATGAGTGCCAGGAATCTTCCAGGGGGTAAAGAGGGCCGGCGCATAAGGCCCCCATCTGTGAGCCGAATGTCTAGAAAATGTGGGAGCCTCGACGTCTCACAACCATACAGATCTTAATGGCCTGTTACAGGTATAGCTTTACTTAACCTCACCACCATCTGTGAGCCGACTATTTAGAAAATGTGAGAGCCCCGTTGTCTCACAACTATATAGGCCTTAACTGCCTGTTACAGGGACAGTTTTACCTTTCACCTTTTATCTTTGACTTACCTTTCTCTGTTTTGAATATCTTCCTTCTGCGTATAATAATTTTATTCTATTATTAGTTTTTTTCTGAAACTAAAACTATGAAAGGGTTAATTAATCACTTAATATTACTTGTTATAGATGGGTGAAGCTGATTCTGTTTTCTTTAACTAGTTATCTGATGACGCTGTTTGTATCGAGTCCATATGACCTCGGATGAAATGATGATGATGAACCGGAAATAATTGTGAAGGAAGCGATCATAACCAAACCGAAATACTGTCCCAGCATCTGCTGGAGACACTGACGAAAACCACAAAAATCTTCAGTCAGATAGCCGGTGACCCGGCCAAGTTTCGAAACGAGCACCTCCCAAATATTATAGCGTTAGGATATTGGTGGGGAAAACCAGAAGGAAAGAGACAACTGGGAAGATCAAGGCGTAGGTGTGTGAACAATATTAAAATGGATCTTAGAGAGATGGGATGGGATGGACTGGGTTGATCTGGCTCAGGATAGGGACCAGTGGAGTGCTCTTGTGAACACGTTAATGAACCTTCGGGTTCCATAAAATGCTGGGAAGTTCTTGAGAAGCTGCACAACTGGCAGCTTCTCAGGGAGGGCTCAGCTCCGTGAGCGAGAGAGCGTTACCGTTAGACCAGTCTGTTGTGTATTGCACCTGAACACAAAACCATACGCGTACAGTGGCGATAAAATGTACCACGCATTCCTGAACTCTGAGCTAGATGACGTAGAAGGTCGGATTTATGCCCTCTAGGGGCCGCTGCCCCGCCTTATACCTTCCACCGTTACGTTCGCTTCTCTATAGCAATTAATGTATAAACAACGATAAAACCCTTTACATTGACCTTGAAACTTTGCATGTCATGCTAACAGTCTATTTGATGCTACAAGTATAATGTTTCTGGATATTATCCACCGTCTTGTCTACATTTGAAAACCATCCTGTTTATTTTTCAAAAACACGTTTCTGGGACTGGACTCTGTCTCCGTCCTCAGGTAAAACCTACTCAGTTGGGCCCAACAGATAGAGCTAGTCCCATTCTTCGGACATCTATGCCACTTACCTGAGGACGGAGACAGAAACCTGTCTCCGAAACGTTGTGTTCTAAAAAATAAACAGGACTGTTTCTAAATAAAGACAAGACGATGGATAATATCCAAAAACATTATACTTGTAGCAATGTACCATCGTCACAAACTTTTAGATCTTAGTCTACATGGTGGCTTATCACGTTCGCCCCCCCCCCCCGTTTTATAACGACCAGACACATAAACTGCGGTGGTTGGCGAGGTTTCAGTTCCGTAACCGGCCGAGTCTAAAATTACTCCTCAAGGACATAAGAAGACCTCTAAGTAGATGTATCCAAGTCTCTCTGTACACTGCCTTTTGTTCTTACCGTTCTTTAATTAGGATCGCTGGTTTATCGCAGTTCATGAGCTAATTCTTCTTATTTTACCTGAGTTCTCTGGTTCGGTAACATTCCACGAATTCTTTCTAAAACATTTGGCTAATTATCACAGTCGTAACTTCGCTGTGAATATTTCTATAGGACGTCTGCATTCCTCGTTTGTAAGTCGTTAGCTGTCCAAAGCATTGCTCTTATTGTAAGCCCTGACTGAGTTCTACTGTTTCTTAGCTTATCACTATTGGAGTGGCCGTTTGAAAAGAGCAAGAAAATTTGTATAGGGATTTGAGGTTCTCATATCGGTAGTTATGAAGAATTCTGTCTTCTAACGCTGTATACTCCGTTGAAATTCAACCTCCATCTTCAGGGTCGAAGACTAAACCAAGCACGAAGCCAATATGAAGTAAGCAGCATGGAGAAGAATCGAAGAACAGACCAAGCAAGGAACCAATATGAAGCACGTAGCAAATCTCATGTTGGTTCCATTCTTGGATTTTTCTTTATTGCTAGTGGGATGGGACTAGTCCCTCGTACTGCGGCCACTTCTGGCCTATTGTACCAGCCCCAGATGATAGGTGAAAGTGATTGTGAAGTAATTAGTGGAATGAAGATTGGCAAGCGCCACTTTGTCCACTACAAATCCCACTTGACCAGACCCGGGATCGAACCCGGGCCGCCGCGGTGGGAAGCCAACGACTAACCGCTTGAGCTATGGCGGGGCCTCACGGCTTGGCTTACTCTTCGACCCTGAAGTTACAGGCAAAATTTTCTTCGGAAACGTCGGCTGACTTGCAGCAGATTACACGGCGTTGTGTCCCAGAAGATAGAACTCTTCGAGAAGTGTTTTAGCCTACTTTTCGTATAGTGGCTTTGGCTTACAGTTACATAGAAACATATGTTCCTTCGAAATATAGGTGAATTTTTTCTCGGACTTCACAGGGTTACATCCCAGAAGATATTCATAAATTCTCCTCAGGTGCTACACCATAGCCTACTTTTATTTCACAACTGTATTTTTCCCCCCCTTCGCACTACAGCCCCAGTGGGCCTAGGCCTACCTCCATGAACTTCTGCGTTCACTTCGGTTTTCTAGCTCTTACACATTAGGTTAGACTCCTTGGATGGGTGATCAGTTCGTCGCAAGGCCTCTACCTGTACACAAACACAGAAAAACGCACACACACAAACTAAACATCCATGCTCTGAGTGGGATTCGAACCCACGATCGCGGTTTCGAAGCGAGCGAAGACAGTACATGCCTTAGACCGCTCGGCTACCGTGACCGGCGCTTGCGTCCAATATCATTACGAAAATACTCGTGGTAATGGGCAATTCGTATTCTAATCATGTTTGGCAGTACGACCATACCGTAACAGCGGGATGCCGTGGCAATTATCTGCTCTAGAAATATTGCCAGCCGTTATCGTGTTTCCATTTAAGTAACAATATTCTTTGGTTACTTAAAAATTATGGGCTTCCTAACTTTGGCTCAGAGGGACACGCTAAAAGAACTTGTTTAATCATCATCATCATCATCACTGGCACGACAGCCCTCTGTGGGCCCTGGCCTTCCTCAGGATTGCTCTCCATTCTTCTCCATTCGATGCTACATTCCTCCAGTTCTTTACACCCAAAATTCTTATGTCCTGCCACACACATTCTTCCCATCTTAATCTTGGTCTTCCCACTCTCCTATTTCCTTCGAACTGGTTTAATATTAAATTTAATTACAGCACGTGGGATAGGTGGAAGCCGCGAAGACTCAATCGGTATAGTTACCGGACTCGGGGGTCGAGAAATCGGTGTTCGATTCCCGACAAAGTTAATAGATGTTTCGCTTCTACATAACGTTCAATTCAGCTGTGGAGCCCATCCAACTTCCTATCTAATAGGTACCTGGTGTTTTGTCCCGGGAGTAAAGCATCCGGAGCTTGAAGCTGACTGCCAACCTCAATCTAGTGTCGAGATTCAGAATACGTGAGTCTTTACATCCACTCCCCCACACGTCTTAAAGGCGTGGTGCTTAAATAATTAAGCACAAGGATAACTTTACATTTTATATGGAATTTGCTCTGAAGCCTGCAACAGCGTGTGCCAGAGAGAGCGCAATGGCGGTCTCTGGTCCTACTCCAGTCGAACCCTCGTCATCTGCCAGATTTAGTTATGTAGATTAACTTGTAGAATTTGCGGCTATGTATCGACTGCACAAACTACACAACCATCTGTAGAGATATGATGGAAAGTAATACAGTGAATAGTTATGAAGTGAAGGCGTTTTGATATGAATTGCGAACTTCACATGTAAGGTTAACGGAAATTAGATGAATTAATGGGGAAAACTGATGTACAACGATCAGCATCACGCAGTGATCTTATGCCTGGTACTCAGTTCTTCCCATATCATACAATCTGATTCCCTATAGTACTGCGATATTGTTATTTGTCCTGAAACATGTTCCGTTTCTCTTCTCTATAGCCTTCTTTTTCCATTGGCACTACAGCACCAGTGGGTCTAGGCCTACCTCCATGAACTTCTCCGTTCACTCGGTTTTTCTAGATCGTACACATTCGGTAGGACTCCTTGGGCGGGTGATCAGCTCGTCGAAAGGCCTCTGACTAAACACAGGACAACACAAACACAGAATAAACACATACACACACCAAACATCCATGCCCTCAGTGGGATTCGAACCCACGATCCCGGTTTCCAAGCGAGCGAAGACAGTACATGCCTTAGACCGCGCGGCTACTGTAACCGGCAGTGTATAAGAATAATATATAAGAATTCAGTCCGTACCTCACAGGAAACAGATCCGAACCCACGATCCCAGCTTCCGAGCGAGCGAAGACAGTTCATGCCTCAGACCGCTCGGCTACTGTGACCGACAGTGTATAAGAATAAGATATAAGAATTCAGTCCGTACCTCACAGGAAACAGATCCGAACCCACGATCCCGGCTTCCGAGCGAAGACAGTTCATGCCTTAGACCGCTCGGCTACCGTGACCGGCTGTTTCTCTTCTCTATAGCCTCTTATTTACTTCGCCTGTTTCACTTAATCAATGTACACTTCCATAAAGTTAAAATAATCTATTTAAGAAGCGTTAAAAATTGATCCATCCATTTACTCAGTCATTCACTGAACCAATTCGCCACCTATTGGCCTATTCAGTCATTGAGTAATTCCTTCCATTATTCAATTATTTATTCATCCAGCTACTAATGACAACCTCAGTGAGGCTTTCAGTCACGTAACTCATTCACAAACCTAGGCAAAACAGAACCAATACTGAGATGTTTGAAAGCAAACATACCCCACTAAACTATAGTGAAAATTGAACGACAAGCTAATGTTGAACAAAAACTGTTTAATTTTTGTGAAAAGCAAGATTTCTAAATATTGTGATGGAACAGTCCATTGCCAGACAACGGCTCGGTGTAGAAATAAAAGCGTTGCTACGAGATTGACACACGTTTCGTAGCAACGGATGAAACAGACAATAACAGACGAACAGTTCGAGGTGGTGGTCTCTGTTCGGTCCGTCCTGAGTTATAAAAGACAGTTCATTCGCGAATTCATTGATTCATTCCTAAGGGCAGTTCAGTGTCCAGCTGTGGAGTGTTAAACCAGCGGACAACGGAAGATGAAAAAGTGATCGATTCTTAAATCAGAACAAAGTGAGTCGCAGCGGAAGAGAAGACACTCCTAGTCCAGTAAGGAATGCAGCGAGTCTTAGGCAGTCATTGATTGTAATTGTAAAGAAGCGCCAATAAAGCCAAACATTCAATGCAGAACCCGTCATTATTCGTCACGGAACCCCCATACCTGGCAATATTAATATACGGTATGGCTGAAGCGGCCTCCTTAGTCTAGGGGTAATGTTCCCACCTCATGACTCAAGGTACGCGGGTTCAAACCCGGCGGAGGTCGTGGAAAAAATTCAGGGAACAAGTCCTCCGGGAGGGACTTTAAGCCGTGTGTCCCGTGTCGTAGATTTACGGCACGTAAAAGAACCTCGTGTCTCTAGGAGACCTCTGAGCTAAATTAAGTAATAATTTCCCGCCCAAGTAGTTTCCAATTATTCTGGTAGATGTGGGAAGCATCAAGGTACCGAGGGCCGACCTCGTTGGCTCAACGGGGCTGATAGCACCGTTACGGGTAGGGTATGGCGACAGTAGAAATTAAAAGGGGGACGCACAATGGACCAATATGGTCTAAGTGCACGGGGAAACCCACCCCCTCTAATACTACTACTACGGTATGGCTGTCACTGTCTACACTATTGCATTTGTGCTGTCTGATTCACACTGGTTTCTTTCGTGGTTTACTCTTTAACCTAGAAGACAGGGACGATATGTTCCTCCGAAAAATCTGTTGATTCTCAACGTATTACAAGACAGAATTGCCGACCACAGTGGCCGCGATTTCTAAGGCATGAACCGTCTTCGCCCGCTCGAACACTGAGATAATAGGTTCGAATACCACTCGAGGCATGGATGTCTGTGTGGGTTTATTCTGTTTAGATAGCGGCGCGACGGGCTGATCCCCCGTCCAACGGAGTCTTACCGACTGTACACAGGGTTAAGAAACAGGGACCACAGCCATAGATAGATAAACAAGACAGAATTCTTCGTTACTGCAGTTATGAGAAGCTTAATTTTGCACGAACTGATTTCATCGTGAAACTGGGGATATATTTGGAATGATGCACTCTATAATTATATTCTGAATAACGATAAAACAAAATTATTCCCTAACACTGAAGTTAATTAAAGGCTGTGTTCCAAAAGGAAACCTGACATAAGAACGTTTCCAAGTAACGGTGAGGAGATTTCGTCACTGCAATGTTTCTTTATTACTGTGTTTATTCTTCTTCCGGTTCTTAAGCAGTGTCCATCTCGGGAATTACGTAAGAGAATGCTGACCCCCCCCCACTTTGAATGCTAGCTGTTTATGTTGTAAAACAGGGAGCTGGGCTGACACCACTGCCTGATGGAATTCCTCACCTCATCTCTAGTCTCAGCTAAATGTCGTGATGTCGGATTTCGAAACGCGTTTCTGTTCCTGCATAATACACATTTACCTTATCCCATTAAAATGTATACCCTCGAAAAGTATTTAACTCCCTATTTCCGGGTCCTTAATCAGACAAAACTCTATAGACTAGATTAACCGGGATAGCTCAGTCGGTATTATGACTGACTACGGAGTGTCTTCTGGGGCCCACCCAGACTCGTATCCAGTGGGTACCGGGGGCTCTTCCCCCAGGGGTATAGCGGCTGGGCCATGGGCTAGACAACCGATGATCCGGGGTTCGATTGTTGGCAAGGGAAATATTTTCATCTGTTCTCATAGAGTCTAGACAGGTTTAGGACCAACCAGCTTCAAATTCAACTGGTACCGGTGGTTCTTCCATGTGGATAAAGCGGCCGGGGCGTGAAGCTGACCACTCACATTCATCTAGTGCTAAGGTTAGGAAAGCGAGCAGCAGTACCTCCATTTTCAGATATCTTTCAATGGTCTTGTATTTAATTAAGCACAGTTATAAAGCTCCTGCTATTTAACAACAATGATTAAAGAATCGACAATTAATTCCATTGAAATGAGTCATTCTTGTGAAGCTAACTGTAGCTCATCTAGTCATCTGTCCTCAACAACCCACTACCAGTCTCTACCACACGAATCCAGGTCATATAAAACATATTTTTTATGACATATTTTAATATTATCAACGTATCCAAGCTTAAAGCTTTCAAGCAGTCTTTTCCTTTCACGTCTTCAAACTAAAAGTGTGTATTAGTTTCTGTTCCACAAGCCGAAAGGTCGGAATCGAATCCCGATGAGATTATTCTTTTTCTTTTTCAATTGACCTAATCCTTCCAGCCGCGCTATGGCCCTGGGGTCGACTCAGCCTCTAACAGAAATGAGTACCAGGAATTTCCTGGGGGTAAAGGGTGTCCGGCGCGTAAGGCTGACATCACCGAACGTCTAGAAAATGTGGGAGCTTTCCGTGTGACAACCATATTGGCCCCTATGGCATGTTACAGGGATAGATTTACGTACAAGCTCCTACTAATAACTATTTCGTGAAGAGTGGCCTAAAAATTATTAAGTATCTCGTTATAAGCCAAACTCAGCTTACCACGTGCTTCTGTTGCTTTTTGCTTGGTTTATCCTGTTACCCTGAAGATGGAGGCGATATGTCCCTCCGAATGTTGAGCTCTTTACGCACCACAAGGCGTTAGAACCAAGAAGACCGCGCTAATCAGTCATCACCGCGAGATCCTCAAGTCCGACACACAGGGTATAAGAACGGGGAGCAAGACACAAACGAAATGCCTGGAACGCGAAGAATAAATTGGATTCTTTTATTACCGAGAGATCAGCTGTAAAAAGGACTAAAATGAAGAGGACAGAATGCGATTGTTGCTGGAGTACGGAAGTAGAGTCCATTTAATCTAATCCTACACAGCTGAGATAGGTCAATTCAGGTCAAGTATTTTAACTTGTGTTGTAAGGTCAAGGTACATAAATTTAAAACACGGGACTTGAATCAGTAATACCTGCTGTTCATACAGCACCGGGCTACGGGCTTGGCGGTAGGGGTTCGATTCCCATTAGACAAAAGATTTTCCTCTACCACACAGCGACCAGACCGGCTCTGAGGTCCACCCAATCTCGTCTGGGGTGAAACGGCCGGAGCATGAAGCTGACCACTCACATCCAACTAATGCCAAGGTCAAGTAAATATGGATCTACACATCCATTCTCCATACGTCTTCATGGCGTAGTGCTTAATTAGTTAACAACAGGGATAATGTTACTTTTTTTAAATTGCTAGTGGGGTGGGACTAAGTGCCTTGTACAGCGGCCACTTCTGGCCTATTGTACCAGCCCCAGATGATAGGTGAGGGTGATTGTGGAGCAATTAGTGGAATGAAGATTGGCAAGCGCCACTTTGTCCACCACAAATCCCACTTGACCAGACCCGGGATCGAACCCAGGCCGCCGCGGTGGAAAGCCAGCAACTAACCGCTTGAGCTATGGCGCGGCCTCAATTTTACTTTTTACTCCCTTTTTATATTTAGAATCAATATTTTTTTCTCTCATAAATGGTCCCAGTACACTATTACTTGCTATTTCAAATAAGTGTACGTACTTTCTTTTAATTTTCTTCAATTTTATTTGCATTCTTAGCCCTAGGATAAACAAATAAATGTTAAGGAGGAAACGCGCATTGACAAATAACAGCTAAATATAAGCTAACTGCCAGAACTTCACCTGTAAATGTTATACAAGGTGGTTCAGGAGGACTCCATTGGAATAGGGGTGTGATCTGGCATCGCAAGATATCACTCACTGCATAGCATTAAGTAATCCCGTCCCTTTGCAGGAAGGAACAGTGAGAGCAGCTTTAAACCTGCATAAACACATCCCCTTTAGGCATTCGCCACACGAAACACACAACCGCGCTAATTGAATGTGACATAATTATTTTACTGTTGACACAAAATCACAAATTGCAGTAACATACAGTTCACGGTCAAGGATAATTACATGTCTGAACGACAAGTGCTACTTTTATACTAAATAAACAAGTGTATTGGGGCGTATATGTAATTGTTTAAGGTTATAAATATCTGAAAGTTTGTATATCGTACAATTATTGTGCTCTTGGACAATTATTCTTGTCCAGCTGAGCAACTGTTAATTTTTCAAAGTTGAAAATGTTCCAGAGAGTAAGTCTGTGTGTCTTAAAATATACTTTGAAGTGAAATTATTTCGGTTTTCTCTTACGTACGTTAAAATAACTCGACATAGTGACTAAAATGTGGAATGGACCAATCAGCACTCGATGTTCGACTCCAGGCAGGAGCAAAAGTTCTCTTCTACACATCTTCCAGACCGGCTCTGGAGCCCACCCAGACTCCAATCCGGTGTGTACCAGGGAGTTTCCCTATTTTCCTGGGGATTAAAGCGCGGCCGGCGCGTAAGGCTGACAATCTCCCCGCGATCTTTGAGCCGATTGTCTAGATAATGTGGGACCCTCAACGTCACAAAACCCTATGGGCCTCCACGGCCTATTACAGGGATAGCTTTACTTTTACCGGGGGAGTTTCCCAGGGGTAACGAGGCAGGGAAGTGAAGCAGACAATTCCCTTTCATCCAGTGCCGAGTTTAAGAATGGTGGAGCTATATTTCCACGTCTTCATGGCGTGATGCTTAATTAATTAAGCCCTGGAATAAATTTATCCTAACTCTATTAATTGTAGAACAAACCTTCACGATAAAAATAACCTGTTCGGAAATGTTATACAAATATTTGAAATTGGTAAGTTCTGTGAACACGTTAAAAAACGTTCCACTTTCATAGAAGACGAGGAAGTCCCCCTCAAACACATGACAAACATAAGGATTCCAGGAATGAAGCTGCTCCCATGAGTTAGTTTGTGTATTTTTAAGACGCATCTAAAAGTGATGATTTCAATTCTGGTATCAAATTCTAGGCCGTGATGGAAGACTGTTAATTATTATTGACGGGATTAGATATTCCGGGCAAAATGAGCTGAACTCATGACCCACACTACTTGCTAAGTGACTCCCTTGGATATCTGCACATACACTGCAGCCGATTCCTAGCCCGACACACTCTGATCCTGAAGATAGAGGCAGAATTTGCATACGAAACTTCGGTATCGACCTACAAAACAACACAGTATCAGAATCCAGAAAACCGCAATACAATCTTTGTTACTACTGAGAAAAGTAAAGTTTCTGTGTAGACAGAAAAGGCAAAAGTATAATGGGCGATAAATGGAAAGAGACGAGAGTCAGAGAAAACTCACACAGAGAGAATGACCGACCTTGACACTGGCCAACAAGCTCACGTAAACAAGCCATGACGAAACACACACGTTCAATTATACTGGTATCCCCCCCCCCTTCCNGGAGAAAATTACAATGGAGTTAAAAGTCTCCAGGAAAAAAATTCCAGCGCCACATATACAGAGTGTTTCAATTGTGAAGAATACTGGGAGTTTCAATTTTTACGCTATTTTCCTTATTTTTAAAAGAATCAATTAGTCTTATGATATCACCTTGCTGTCTGTCTGTCTGTGTACAGCAAGGTTAAGTTGTCTTTGTGTTTAACTAATTAAGCACTATGCCAATAAGGCGTATGGGGGAGTGGATTTATTGATCCATATTTTCTTGTCCTCGGCACTGATTGGAGGTGAGTGGTTAGCATCATGCCCCGGCCGCTTTACGCATGGGATAGAAGGCTGGGTGGGCCCCAGAGCCGGTCTGGAAGACGTGAAGAAATTTCTTGACCCTAGAGGGACTCGAACTCCGACCGTTCTGTCGTCCAGCCTGTAGCCAGTCGCTATACCAACTACGTTATCCCGTGTCTGTGTATCACCCCGTATCAATTTTTGAATGCCTGAACCAATCTTTATGAAATATGATAAGTGTATCATGGCACGTGAGCCCATCTCGAGGAGTACTTCGTAAATGCCTCCCATCAGGCCTTCCTACCTACCTACCCACCTACCTGCCTGCCTGTCACTTCATTAAACATATGTATTTATTATTTTAATTTCTGAACATGCAATTGGACTTAACATGCGATGTTTCGAAATTTTTCAGACTCCTTCTGGTTACTGGATGCAGTGAACAAGCAAGAAGAGTGGATTTCGATACAAAATGACGTCACAAGTAATTTTACTCCTGCTGATGTCCAGTACATATGCAATTTCTCAAATATCAACGGCGTTTCCAGGTAAGCTTAATGCATAGTTATCTCCATAGATATGAACATTTCTTCAGAATATAACAGCTGCTAAGATGGCCACAAATCTGAAGATCCATAGACGCCTTAAGAAAGCCTGAGCCAGATGAATTAAGTCTACAAATTCATATACTGTTTCCTTAAGGTATATTTTAATATTATCCTGCACTTATGTCCTCAAAGAGCGCTTTGCACCGAAAATGCCGTATGCATTTCTCACTCTTCGCATTACTGCTATATGACCAGCCAATCATATCTTTATTTGATAACTCAGAATAGCATTTGGTGAAGATTACAATTTATGAAGCTCCTCTTTACGCAACTGTCTTCAGCCTTTCCTTAACTTACTGTCTCTTAGGACCAAACATTCTCCTCAGTGCCTTGTTCTCAAACACCCTGAGATTCTTCTTCTTATCAGAGGGTGAAAAACACATATCCACACAAAGCAATAGGATAAATTATAGTTTTACCAAGGATCCATTTTTAATTTGAAATTCACTGGAAATGTAATTTATTTCTGAACCACATGATGATGACCTTGACTATCGAAAACACAAATAATAATTAATACCGACCTCCTATTAATAATCATTTGATTTTATTAATATCAATAATTACTGCGTATACTGCAACCTTATCTCTTTATAACACAAGCGTAGAAGTGAATATGGTAAAGTTGTCACTGCGCTTAATTCATTAAACACTACACCATTAATAAGTATGGGGGCGTGGAGGTATAGTTCCACCATTTTTACCTCGGCACTAGATGGAGGTGAGCGGCGAGCTTCACGACCCGGCCGCTTTACCGTCAGGGATATAGCTCCCCCTATGCATTAGACAGGAGCCTGGTTGGGCCCCAGAGCCATTCTGGACGCTGTGGAGAAACGATAATCACTTGCCTCTGTCGAGAATCGAACCACGGTCGTCCAGCCCGTAGCCAGTCACTATACTGACTGAGCTGTCCTGGCTCGTAACACAACACAACGCAAAGAATAAAGAGAAATTCTCCGAAACGTTGGTACCTATCTACCAAACTACACGGCGTTACATTTCAGAAGACGGTCATTTTCCGTGCTCAGTTTTCTCGTTTGTGAACCTATTCATGATGTTCCGACAGCTAAAAATGCTGTGCGGGCTTGTACCGAGGTTCAGTTGTTATACTCAACTTTGCCGACGAAACAGTGGGTGGCCAGAGGAGTGGGCCCCGCAACTGAAGTTGGAGTAACATCAGCTACGCCTCAGATCATTGCATTTTTCAATTAACCTAATCCTTCCAGCCGCTCAATGGCCCTTGGGTCGGCTCAGCCTCTAACAGAAATGAGTACCAGG